>NC_085139.1:178437191-178737191 GCF_024139115.2 Armigeres subalbatus | reverse complement strand
CCGTCGAGCTGGTAGGATATCACTTAATTCTTCCACAAGTTACAGTGGACCCTCCATGAGTTGATGTTCTTAGACTCGATATCGAATCGTTGGAACAAATGATGCCATACATAAATAAATTTTGACGGTTACTTTGATAGTCTTTTCGAACAACTTTCCAAGAATTTCTGTTCCACTTCTCAATACCGACTTTATTACATCTCTTCAAAACGTCATGGATCTCAGATCATTTCACTACAGAATTTTCAAAACGTCTTTGACCTATCCAGTGGCGTAGCCAGGGGGGTGGTTTTGGGCATAAAACCCCCCCCAGAGACATCATTTTTAGAAGAAATTTTTTTTTTCGAAAAAGAAATGTTCAGAGAACCCCCCCTCCCAGACCAATTTTCTGGCTACGCCACTGGACCTATCCAATGATCCAACTTATGAATGATGTTAGATATGATACCCTAGTGAAACCATTTAGCTTATATGACTTCAATCATCACTAGCTAGAACCATTGCAGGCCTTTACGGTTGGCTAAAATATTCTGAAAGTCGTACGCCTCAACAAAAAAGTCCGCAGCTAAATTGGTCGATACAAACACCTCCTTAGTTATTGTACATCTAATAGATATCTTGATCTTAACTCAAGATCATTTTGGAGGACCTTGGACATCTTCTTCTTTTGCTATGGCTCTACATTCCAACTGGAACTTGGCCGGCTTTTCAACTTAGTATTCTATTAGCATTTCTTCAGTTATTAATTGAAAGCTTTCCTATGCCCGCCATTGCATGGGTATGTATCTTGTGAGCCAAGTACAAAGGGAACGCTATGCCCAGGGAATTTAGAATGTTTCCCAAACGAAAATATTTTATACCGGACCGGATCTAACCGTGAACATTCCAGGAAATTGTGTGTACATTATTCCTATTGGATATTGCCAAAGACATTGCAAAAACTTTGATTGATTGACCTGGTAGATACCTTGAGCTCGAGAATGTTTTGGAGTACCATGAACATCTCAAATTTAGGATAATTGAGTTTGCATGGTGCGCACATGCTTATTGAACATATCGACGTCGAGGACATTGCATGAAACCTGAGTTGGCCGGTAGATACTTTGGGTTGAGCTTGGGAGCGTTTTGGAATACCTGGACCATCATTGAGAAAACTGGATTTAAATGATGCGCATGTGCCTATTGGACTGGATTGGGTATATGACGATGATGATGACTTTGCATAAGCCTTGGTTGATTTGGTAGATACCGGCATATCCGTCCCGAAAGGGTTAAGGAGGTCAAATATTTTCAAATTATTTGTTATGTTATCAACGGATGCCACCTTATCTTAGGGAACGTTTATAAATTACGTCAAGCGGGGGAGAGGGAGGGAGAGGGTTTCTTAAAGTGTGACTACTCATATAAATTTATATGAAATTTCACACAAAAAGTGGGGAAATGAATGTACGAGGGATTGACAATGGTTATTTTTTCGTAACGTCTTTTATGGACGTTCTCTTGATGCACTCCTTACTTGTCAGGAACCTCACCAGTCACCATTGATGATAAATATATATTTCCTATGTCTTTTGACTAACCCTTGCCACCCATTAGCATGTTCACGTGGTTTATAGACAGTCATTTAGCATTTAAAAATATTAGAACCTGATAATCTCACATTTTAACAGCAATAAATCATTTTTACTAAAATTTTAGCTTAAGAAAATCGTCTAAGAAAATTATTCCGATGATATGGAAATGCTAATATCATCTTCCAAACTTGGATGTACATGTTCATGATAGCATTAGAGGCGAAAGTATAGAATTGATAGGCAGAAGGAAGGTCGTGATATGTGCCATCACAAATATTGCCTCCGCTCGCTTTCAAATCGACTTCTATAAAACATTCTTCATTGGCCGTATCCTAACGGAACTATCAATTCTATACTTTCGCCTCTAATGCTATCATGAACATGTACATCCAAGTTTGGAAGATGATATTAGCATTTCTATATCATTGTAAATCGTTTAACTTCGCGTAGAAGTAACACACACGAAATCATTAATTTAAAATTATTCCGATTTTGTCACTGTTCCGATTTTATCAGCTGAAATTCACGGACCGTGTTGATAAAAACGGAACATACCTGTATGCCTAAAGTAGAACAAACAAACTAGCTTGTCCTGTTTGTAATTTTTAGTCGCAGACATGTATAGGTATTAGTTATTTTTTAATACGTTGTTAGAACAGCGTTCATTTTTCTTTTTGGTAAATAACAATTATCATAGCGTGAGAAACAGTGCGTCCCCATTTTGTCTAGATAAATTTTCATATGATGGATTGCACACAAGCTTGCATACAAAGCAAAGTACAAAATACACCACAGTGGTGATCTTTGGAATAAACTTGTTTGCAAGTTTGGTGAATTTGTCCGAAAAGTGTGGTTCAAGCATAGTCTATGGGGCCTTTCACAAATTACGTAACGTTGTAGAGCGAGGGATGTGGTCCGGCCAAGCGTTACGATTCATACAAAAAAAAATTAAACCTTCCAGCCAAAAATGTTACGGAAGGGAGGCCTAGGTTCCAAAATCATCAAATTCAGCGTTACGTAATCTGTGAAAGAGCCCTTGACAATTTAGTTAAACAGTAGCTTGTTCGGTCTGCTAAATAGGGTAAAGCGCCCAATAGTGTACCCCCAACCAATAGTGGACCCTCCAGCCATTTTTGCATTATTACAGCATAATGTAAACATATTGCTATGAAATTCCATCGGGAGAACCTACCTTGCAGTCCTATGATTTGATTACATGCATTGGAAATGCTATGGAAAGTAAAATTAAATGATTTTTTACAATTCTATAAAAAAACACGAGAGTGTCCATTATAGGAATATTTTGGGGGGTCCATAATAGGGAAGAAGAACGTCCCGAAACGGAACATAAAAATCAAATGAAGTGTTGACTATAGGGAAGCAAATTCCTATTATGGACCCCCAGGGGGTCTACTATAGGGCGAGTTCAGTCAGACTTTAAAATGTTAATTTCAACGAATAACGTCGAGTATTAGTGAGTGTTTTATGTATGTATCGTGAAGAGGAGATGCAGAGCTTGATATTAGATATCTTGCAAAATTAATATTTTGAAAATTTCCACTCCTTATTCCAGGAAGAGCAACATTTCGCTACTAGGGGGTCCACTATTGGGCATTTACCCTAATCATTGATTATTAGAAAAAACACCCTGAAGGTTATAACACATGGACGTATTAATAATAACAATTATTGTTTATATATAGCTATAGAAGAAATAAATTTTGGCTGTTACGCCCTTTTTAAATGTTGGTCTAGAGAGCTCATAAAAGATGCCTCTGTTCTGCTCTGTTCTCGGTTCTGCTGCACGCTGCCATCAATGCTCTTTACAAAAGGTCCACGAATCATCTTCCCCCTAAATAATCCCTATCGCAGTGATATTATTTTGTTATTTTTTTTTAAAATGATTGGTATTTGGCATTTATTTTTTTCGTAACAAAATTTAAAAACTAACAGTACATACAATCTTGACCAATAAGGCTCTTACTAGACTATTCCGTTTTGTCATAGAAAATTTGATCATAATGATCAATCAGCTGCTTTACAAGCGTATTGATTTTCCCTAAGTCGTTGTTCTCGTAGCTTTCCATAAGGCCCAGCGTCGAGGCAAACAGGCAAGCGCCCCAGACTATGGCCAGATTGGATGAGTTCATCATGTTCACGTTGCTATGCTGATGTACACTGAAAGTATGAGAGAAGGGTGAAATAAAATCATTATAGGGGCAGTAGGGGCAATATGAACATACGGGGCAATATGAGCCACCCTCAATTTGAGCTTATTGACAAGTTTTATCATGTAAAAGTTATATGATCTTTAAGAGGATGCTTCACATATGCATCAACGTGAAAACCGCATTAAAATTCAATTCAAACATGAAAATATACTTGAAAATGTAAATTTTCACTGCATAGGCAAAATTATTATAAGATTTCAAGTTTATAAATAAGGTTTTGACACAAAACTGATTAAAATACAGGTCAAAAATACACCACAATCAAAAGATATATTAAAATTGAATATTGTGCACACATGTTTATATTGATACAAATCTGAATTTATCATAAAACTTTTTTTTCCCAAAACCAGTCTCTATGGGGCAATATGGGCATACCTGCATAGAACAAGATATCTGGCCTTAAAATGCGAACAAGTTCAAATTTCAGTATTCAAATACAAGAATATTATCATATATGTAAGATTCATTACGGAAAAATTACAACAGCGCATTACTGCGATAGAAACAGAACAAAAGACCATTGACCAATTGAAATGTGGCTGTTCAAACGGTGAAGTTGTGCAGTTTTTTTCATTTTATTTGGTATGGAATACTCACAACTGTTGTAGGAGTATCTTATTCTTCCATATTACGATACTTCTTTCGCCTAAATAAAGGTTTTGGAAGGGTGGCCCGTACTGCCCCAAATGGTGGCTCATATTGCCCCGTATAGTCGGGAACACACATTGAAATCAATACATTTTCAAAAGTGCATTCCAACAATTTCCAAACGCATTTTTTGTCATTCATCGACGTAATATGAAAGGTAACATTCTCTAGTATAAGTCAACTACATTTGAACGATGCTTTTTTGAGCTTTTCAGCGCTTTTCGGAACGATTTCCTTAGGTGGCCCATATTGCCCCGATCACCCCTACATATTGCAATACATGAACAATCTGTCTATCTATTTAACCTTGAATAAAAATCGGAAAAAATGGCCTCACTCATAAAATCACTCACTCAATCTGTTGTAGGACATTTATGAACGAATATTACCATTACAATTCTTTATAAGTTATCCATTATTGAGCTTCATTGAAAAAAGTGAGCAAAATCATATTCATTTAAACTTAACAATTTGCGATTCTTCATCCTCATTCGTAAGATTGCAATTCAATCAATTAAGAAAAAACAAACAACCATGCGTTCACCATCATTTTACATTCCACAGCACCATTCGGGCGTTTTGCCCCAGGCCTATTTTTAAAACATGTTTTAAATGCGTTAGAAAGTCATGAAAACGTTATATATTTGAACAGGAGATCATTGTGAAATGTAGCTGGTATTGTAAATTTTGCATCGACACGTAGAAATGGTTCGATGTTCTTGTTTATATTGGTGAAAACATCGAAAAAGCTTAAGGGATGTATTTTGGACCGTTCTCCCCCACCTAGAAGGATATCGAGATGGTCGGGGTTCTGCAAAATGGCAGTACGGTAAAAGATCCGATAGACGTGGGTGTTCACATAGTTGCAATAGTGTTGTTCTTACGAAATCTGCGTATTAAACGCAGCAAGCCGTGTAATCCATCATTTTGTTGACATGTCAGTAGACGAAATAAGAATCTCGGTTTGTATTTCCCTCAAAATCGGTCAAGTATCACTTAAATACCTTATCTTTTTCTCGGCTTTGCACCAACAGATACGGTAGTGTTGATGCTGCTAACCAATAAAAAACCTCCTACAAACCTGGACCCGACGGTATCCCATCTGTGTTCCTCAAGAAAAACATCGAGTGCCTGGCAGGCCCTTTTCAAAACCTGTTGCAACTATCACTTTCTGCTGGAGAATTTCCAACTTGCTGTTTCCTACTTACTATTCCACAAGGAAGCCATTTAGGTCCGTTGATTTTCCTTCTGTATTTTAACGACGTAAATCTTGTAATTAAAGGACCACGCTTATCTTATGCCGACGACCCAAAAATGTTTCTCCGAATACAATCCACTAACGACTACCACATTCTTCAACAACAGCTTCAAGTATTCTCCGACTGGTGCATCCTCAATCGTATGGTAATCAATCCTGAAAAATGCTCAATGATCACCTTTACGAGGAAAAAAGAACCAATATATTTCCAGTACAGTTTACTAATCGATCGAGTAAATCATGTGAAAGACCTTGTAGTTGTTTTAGATTCCCAACTTACGTTTAGCCAGCACATTTGCTATATAGTCGATAATGCGTCCAGAACGCTTGGCTTTATTTTCCGCATGGCAAAAAACTTTTCTGATATATATTGTCTGAAGTCGCTCTACTTTTGACTTGTTCGGTCAACTCTGGAGTACTGTTCGCCTGTCTGGAATCCTCACTTCACGCATGGTACCGAAAGATTGGAATCTGTTCAGCGACGGTTCCTTATATTTGCCCTTCGGCGATTACCATGGCGAGATCCTTATCGCCTACCCAGCTACGAATACCGATGCCAACTTATTCACCTGGAGCCCCTCTCTTCACGAAGAGACACTGCGAAAGCGATGTTTATCGCTGATGTGATGAGCGACAGAATACTACCCGGACATCCTGGAGCAGATCAATATCAACGTGCAGCTTCGCGCTTTGAGAAACCAGCAGATGTTGAGGCCACCATACCGTCGCACGAATTACGGAATGAATGGAGCAGTTATTGGAATTATGAGAACATTCAACCGTGTTTTCTTCGATCATAACTTGTCACGACAAACACTACGCCAAAGATTCCAATCCTTTTTCGCCAGGTAGTTTTAATTAGGCATCTAGATGTAACAATATGCAACACATCATAGATTTTAATTAGTTATATCTATTGTTAATACTATCATTGGGGCTAAAGAAGCCTGTTGATTTATTCTACAATAAACAATAAACAATAAACAAATAGTGGTGGAACGTGCTTAGTTCTTCCACTATTAGGTTTTTTACCCTAATTGCACCATGCAACAATGGAAAAGTGCACATTTCCTTGCACGATTTTTCGTGTAGCAGATCTAAGGGGCCGTCCAGAAACCACGTGGTCATATATGGGGGGAGGGGGGTTTGGAAAATGACCACGATAAGCCACATGGGGGGAGGGGGGTGTTGCTCTCGAACCACGTGGTTTTTTTTACATGAAAAACTTTTGGTGAATAACAATAGCGGTGAAAAAAATACAAATCATTAAAATTGAATGATTTAATGAATAAACGCAAAGCGCATCTTATGGCCGATGCCCACGTAGCGTCTTTTCAACTCAGCGTTGAAAAGACGTAGGTGTACATCGAGAAAAACCGGTAATGCAGCGTCAGTCGTCGTAAGCCGATGCATATCTGCGTTATTTTACCATCTTAGCCTTAGATCCTTTTTCCATAAAAAAAATAACGAAAAACCAGGTTGCGATTCAGTCTCAATTTCCACAAAAAAAAATTGGAAAGGAAAAATGAAAAAATATTCTAAAAAAATCCGCCGCGGATGGTTTTTGGCATCACGCCGCCGACACTTTTGCATCAGCGTACGCAGCTACAATTTTGAAAAATGTTCATGTTTTTACAATAATCCAAGAAAAAAACTTTCAAAAGAATTTCTTGTGGGTAATCAGGAAAAATCCAGTAAATAAATTTCATGTAAAAACTTTGACATTACTTCATACAATCCTGATAAAATTCTGACATTCAGAATGATTTTTGAACAATTCTCTCTGACTAATTTTGCTTGGAAATGCTACAAATTGTAAATGAAAAAAAAAACAAAGCATCTCCAGTGTAAATTCCGAAAAATTTTCCCTAAAGCTCCGAAAAAAATTCCATGTGTATTCTGTCTGAAAATTCAAAACAGTCCCGTGGGAAATACATATAATTTTCGGTAGAAAAAAAATGTTCATATTTTCATTTTTTTTACATTCTAATGAATTTCTTCGACAAGTTCTTTCGAATCTTCACCAGAAATTCTTATTCATTTCCAAAAGAAGTTTTTCGAACATTTTAAGGAGTACACTTCGACATGTTCAGTCTCAAGTTAACCTTGCGAGCAAAGGGCGTAGGATTGCCCGTCTGGAGATGGCGAGTTCGATTCTCGTTCCTGTCTAAGATGTTTTCGGGTGGGAAACATTCTCGACACCCTAGGTATAGTGTATCCATCGTACTTGCTATACAAGATATATAATCGTGCAATGGCTGGCATATAAAAGCTTTCAATTTATAACTGAGGAAATGCTAATAGAATATACTAAGTTGAAAAGCAGACCAACTTCCAGTTGGAATATGGAGCCATAGAAGAAGAAGAAGACTTTTAAATTTTTCAAGAAAAAATCTTCTGAATTTCCGAAAGATATTAAACAGCCAATGCCACATGAAACACTTTTTCCGTTGATTTTTTGCTTTTGGATTTTTTCAAATTTGGAATTTTGAAATGAAAATTTTTTGGAATACATTTTTACGCTCTTTGTGAATTCTACACATTTTTTTAAAATTTTCCAAGTATTTTTTTTATTCGAGGCATTATTTAGAATTTCCACGGAAGAGTCTATGGATTATCTTCAAAAAATTCTTTGGATTTTCAAAGAATAAATCTTTAGAATTCTCAAGGTTAATGTTTTTTTAATTTGCACCATAAATTCTTCCAAAATTTCATCGGGAATTCATTCTTCTTCGGGAAGTCATTTTGATTTCTTTGTAGGTTCAGCTAAACATTGCTTTAAATCTTTACCATGCAAAGATGCACAGGAAATTATTTAGAAATTTTAAGGAATTTTCACATTAGAAAATCTTTAAAATTTTGATATAATTTTTTAAGGAATTCCTTCTGGAAATGCTTCAAAAGTACAACCTTTACAAGTACTACAAAAGTACAATTTTTTCGTTATTTCCACTTGTAAAAACATCGGAATTTCCTCGGAAAATTGGTGTTTCAGATGAACTTTTTTCGATTTTCTACTGGAAAATCTTAGGAATTTCCATCGGAAATATTTTGGCATATTCCGAATAATTTCTTTTGGAAATTAAAAAACTGCTGAAAATGTCTAAGAATTTCTTTTGGAAAACGAAAAAAATTTCCATTGGAAATTCAGAAGAATTTTTTTTTGAAGATTCATTAAAGTTGCCCAGGATTTTGAAGAAAATTTTTAGAGATTATGTAAAAAAAGTAAGCTGGATTTTTTTCTAAATTATATTGGAAATTCTTTGGAATTTGATGTTTATTTGAATTTTCATCGTAAATATGCATTTCGGATCCTTCTACGGATTCTTATAGTTCTTCAAAATTTCTACCGAACGTTTTCGGAACTCTTCCACAGAATTTCGGAAATGAATGTCGTTGAAATTCTAAAGATTTTTCCGTGGAGACTCCGAAGAATTTCTTGTCAATATTCCGAAGGGTTTTCCTTGCAACTCCAGAATAATTATTCTTGATAATTAAGAAGATCTTGGAATTTAAAATTAATCCAAGCAATAAATATAGGCAATAACTTAGGCTCAAGAAGCCTAGTTTTTATGATATTGAATAATTAGGATAATTGATCGAAAAAATTAATAATGCACTAAATGTTCTAAATGCACAAAATTCTAGTAGTGCGTATGAAAAAGGTTATGACATAGAGAAGCTTGCATCTAAAAAATCAACATGAAATTCTAAATAAAATGCTTTTTAAATTCATAAAAGGGTCTTAGAACTAAGGAGATTCCTGCGATATGAAAAAAAGCGGAAGTGTTCCAGAAAAAAACCCTCCAATTCCTAAAACAATCTCCAAACTCCAAAATAATAATTGATCTATAATACATTCATTCCTCTATGAGTCGCTTTTAAAAGGACCATTGACTGAAGCATATTCGAGATGTGGAATAGAAGTTCCTTGGAAAATTATTCGAAAGAACCATCTGAGTGACCGAGAAAATATTTTTAGTAAATTTTTAAAAATTCTGTAATTATTTATTCCTAATTTTGTTTTTTTTTGGAATGTTTGTATTTTTTTCGTGGAAAATTTTGATTTCTTTATGAAAAATTCTTTTTTTAAATTTGCAATTCTTAGTTTTAAAAGTGTTAATTTATTTTTGTTTTGTGGAAAATTCTTAATTGTTTATGGAAATTTTGCATAATTTGTAGAAAATTTGATATTTTTTTATTGCTCATACCATAATTTCTTTATTGGAAATTTTCTAATTGTTATGGAAAATTTTTAAAAATTTTCAGGCTGCTTTTTTACATCAGTCGATATCGTATCTTAGAACATCGACTCATGGAAGGTCTGTTGTAGCTTGTGAAAGTAATAAATGAAATCGCATCGGCTCAATAGACCTGCTTGTATGCTTAACACGGATACATCAAAATTTTTGAATTCATGAAAATTTATAATTTCCATACTGAGTTTAGCTTGATTTTGAATCAGTTGAAATTGTCCATCTTCAAAATTGATCGGATTAACCGTATGGTTTAGTTACATAGGGTTTTTTTTTTTAATTTTTGTACTTGAAAAAACAACGTGGTTATAGGGGGGAGGGGGGTCTGCCAAATGACCACGATAAGCCACATGGGGGGAGGGGGGATTGAAAATATTCAAAAATATGACCACGTGGTTTCTGGATGGCCCCTTAATTGATCACAAACCGTGTCGAATATCTCACAATCCGTGTCCGTGTCTACCCTCGCATGTACCTCACTGCTTGCAAAGAAAGTCCATAGTTCATAGGCGACTACGAGCGACAGGTAGAAGTAACGGTATGGAGCGGGACCCTGAAAATGAATATTGCGACAAATCACACAGAAGCAGATACAGGAAAGGTGAACCCGTTCGCCTGTGATGTGATGGGCTCGAAAGATCAGAAGCAGGAGCAACAGCAGAAACAACGGTCAGGGCAGAGCAAGTTCAATAAGTCCCCACAAAAGCCGAAAATAGTGGCAGTGAAGAAGTTGGTGGAGGAGTGCCATAATTCCGTGGACGGGAGGAACAACGTCGATAAGAAGATTAAGGACATGATTTACGGGATCCGAAAGGCGCTAGTATCGACAGCTAGTATCCGCCGGAACAGGAATACATCGCTTGTAGTGCTCCTCACGAAGATTAGTGAAGATCCGGAGCTAAGAGACTTGGGCGAGAAAGTGGTAAGGACTAGAGGCATACAAACCGGAGAGTTGCTCTTCGAGTTGAAGAAACACTCTTCGGGTCATAGCTCGATTATGCAACATCGTGTTGCGAAATCGTTGGGCGCAGAGGCAGGACTGCCGTAATCTGAAAAAGTGACGTATACGCCATTTTCCAAAAATGGTGTAAACGAGTAGTACTCATCGACTTGTTTAACAGAAAAAATGGAAAACATGCGATGTCGCAATAATTACAGAGCCGTATCGAGTTCATCCTGATTACGGCAACGGGGTGTCAGAAAGAACAATAATGGCTGCAATATAAGTTATGGGCAGATTCCCTATCCAGAGGTTAGGTGAAGGATTCGTGATCGCTAAAATCAACGGAGTTTTCATATGCAGTTGCTATGTACCTCCAAGGTGAACAATGGAGCAATTCAGCCAGATGCTGAAGCGGCTAACCGACAACCTGATCGGATGAAGGCCGGTAGTCAGTCTTCACGAAAACATGAACCGCGTTTAAACAAGTGCAGTTTTCCCGTGTGCAAGTTCGCACTCAAACATGCAAACTAGATCCAAACCGAGTTCATCATAAACCGAACCAAAATCGCACCCGGTTTGAACACGAGTGTGCGCCCAAGTTCAAGCACACGGGTTTGAACATGGAAGTTCAAACATCAGTTTACACACAGCATGCTGATCATCTGTTCATATTGGTCAAGTGGTTTCTCTTCTTGAGTAGCGGTGATGGCCTAGTGGTAACTCGTTTGGCGTTCACTCAGGGCACTAGGGCTGGAATCCTTGTCTTTGGATTTTTCTAGGAATGACACATGAATAGTTTTAGTTTTATAAATGTCGCTTTTCAGCCCTTGTCAGGTGGTTTGCGCTTGGTCCGATATCTCAATATCACAACAATATTTTTACTCAACATTTTGCATACAATCTTCAGATATTATTCTTAATGTTCATAACACCTAAATATTATGTGCATTTTCCCGGTAAGACAACCGGCAGCCTCCAAAGTAATGATTATTTAAAGTGTCCTTGCGTTTATGTTCTAAACGTCTCTGTTCGTCTGTCTAAAATGTGGCCCCTAATTATTTTATATCCGTTACATATGCAAGCATGCATTTTGTTTTGTTAGATACGATGGGATTTGCATATCGTGAATAAAATATAGATGTTGATTCCAAAAAGTTCTAAGACACACTTTTAGTGGGGGAGGGAGGTTGTTAACCAAAAATTCAAATTGATAGAAATTTAAAAAGATAGTAGGGGGTCTGTTCATAATGTATTCTATATTGCTATGTACATATAAATGGCCGATGACATTATGCAATACAAAGAAAATTCACAAACGATGGAGCTCCAGGTCAGAAATGAGCCCACAAATCCTTAAACATAAAAGTCTTATAAACTACATGGCTCTCATAAAAGTCAAAATCTCTAATTATGATAATCTAAAAAATTACGAAACTGGAATTAAAGCCCCGTTGATCATAAGGTTCTTCAAAAAGGTCGAAAACCCTCTCTCCCTGGAATAAAGAAATCTCTATGCAACCCAGAACTTCGCTTCAGATTCTCGGTATATTTATCAAGTACCACCGCAAAGTAAGTAGAATGAATTATCCCCATATAAACGTGTCAGAAAAATCTTATCCCAAAATTTTAGAAATATGAACTAATCAGTTTTTTGGTGGTTGCAGAATTCCGAAATCCTAAGAAGAATTGCTTTCAGAACCTCGAAAATGGAACAAAAAGCTCCGCTCAGAGGAGATTCGAACCTAAGACGTCCTGAATGAAAGGCATGAATCAAGACCTCACCTCTATAAACGCTTCGTTATGCAAGTGCGAAAAATGTGCACAACATGTTTCAATTTATCAATCATACCTTCATTGAAGTTTGGTTAAATTCTCTTATTCGAGATATGAATAACAAGGCTGGGAAACGTGAAGAATCAACAATAGTTTCCCTAGCAACCCGTTCATTTATCCAAGCGAAGCATTCTCGTGTTCAAGCGCACATGTTTGAACCCAAGTTTAAACTCGATGTTTGAACATTGTACATTGCGCCTGGGTGTATCAGAGTTCAGGCTCGTGTTCAGATTGCTATGTGCAAGTTCGAACATAGCAAGCAATGTTTGATTGGGTGCACAAACTTAGGTGAACATCTCACACATGTTGCACCTTGAAGACCGGCGGTAGTTATCGGAGGTGATTTTAATACCTGGGGTGTGGAGTGGGGCATCAAAGTAACCAATATGAGATGATACATCCTGCAGGAAGCTCTGGTGAAGATAGATTTACGATTTACGTTCGTGTAATGAAGGCTCCGTTAACACATTTCGGAAAAAAGGAAGGGAGTCTATCATCGACATCAAGTTTCGTAGTCCTTCGCTGATGGCATACATAAACTGGAGAGTTAGTGAGGACTTCATCCATAGGCAATTCGCTATTGTATCGGCCAATTAAACACTGTAGCATCCCGGTGTATGAAGCCTTTGTCGAGGCGCTTCAACCGAACAGCAGATCCGACAATGTTAATGCGGCCGAGTTGATAAGGCTTGCGACGCCGCAATTTGGCATATTCGGATCTGTTCATAAAGGTACTCCGGAGGTGCCTGGACGAGGGTGCCTTACCAGTAATATGGAAGATCCAGAAGCTGGTGTAGCTGTCAAAACAAGGACAGCCGCTGGGCAATCTGGACTCCTATAAGCATATATCCGGAGCAGCACTCATGTTGTACAAGAGTTTCTGTAACAGATATGCAACCGGATTTAGTAACATTTGAGTTTCTGCAATTAAATCGGTCTGGATTGTGCTGCTAGGGATGCCTGCTGGGGACAGTTTGGAAACTCCTGAAAATAATCATCCTCAACAGGATGCTGAGGTGCACGAAGGATGAGCATGGACTGTCAATGATGCAGTTCGGGTTCCGCAAAGAAGTATCGACGGTGGACGCAATTCGGATAGTACTCAAAAGTGCGGAGAAAGTAAAAGTGGTTATGATAGACGTAAAAAACGCTTTCAACTGCGCCAGCTTTGAAGCTATAGCTGCTACGTAGAATGCGGATCTCCGGCAACCTGTGTCATATCCTGAGGAGCTACTTCCAGAGCAGAGGCTTGGTGTACGACACGAACAAAAGTCGATGCGTGTTATAGCGGCCGTTCATCAGGGTGTTATACACGGCTCAACCCTCTGGAACGGGATGTGCAACTGCAAGCAACTGCAATGTAAGGTGGTCCAGCACCAACCTGAAGCACCTGTGAGTGACGATTGATGACCGGTTGAACTTCATTAGCCACGTTCACTACGCCTCATTGTGGTCGGATATCATGTAATCATGGCATTAATATAAAACACCTTAGGGTTGCCTTATAGAAGTTTGGTGTCTTCCACAAAGTTGTTTCATGATAAGTAGGCCTCCATATGGTGATCTCCGAGATGAAGAAAAATTATGCGAAAATAAATATTGTACAAAGATACAAAATTAAGGTCACTCCTGACGGAATCCAAGATTAAAAGTGCTCGCGTTTTCGTGGGCACACCACTCGATTCAGAGGCGGCGCACAACTGTCATTTTTGTTGATTTAGCTTTGCTGCGTCGCAGCATGCGTGAAATAATAAAAATGACAGTTGTGCGTTGCTTCCGTATCGAGTGGTGTGCCCCCGAAAACGCGAGCACTTTTAGTCTTGGATTCCGTCAGGAGTGACCTTAAGCTGAAAATAATCAAATTTTGGATTTAAAACTCATTTTTTACATAAAATGCATTGTATCTCAGAATCAAAAGTCTTTTCAATGATCGTTCCTTTACAAGAGTTGCTCATAATACTGAATTCTTGAACTTATATAAAAAGTTAGCTGAAGCGCCGCTCTAGCGGGAGAGTTTCGAACTTTTTTTTAACACCTTATGAAGGCGTACTTATGATTCAACAACTTTGTTGAAGACACCAAACTTCTATAAGGTAACTCTAAAGAATTATTTATTACTGCCATGATTTCATGATATCCGACCACAGTGCGCCAGTGAGAAATTTACGAAGGCAATGAACGAAATAGTGAGGATTATGCCAAACGTTGGCGGTTAAAAAATCAGGAATTCTTTCATTGGAGCATCGTCGGCGTAAGCAAGATCACCGCCGGGGACCATGGTACTGGGCTGATTGACGTCGGTTTTGAAAGAATCTCCTTCATCTGGGAATTTTGTGTCGGAGTAGGCTACATCCGCCATAGGGGACTAGAACAAGTACCTAGATTGCGAAGAATTGGCTGATTTAAGTTGTCGAGACACCAGCCACTTCAAAGTGAAAGCTGGATACACCGGCGTTAGACTAAGGAGCAGGGATCGTAATGCTCACTCACGTAGATTTTCACCGAGAAATAATTATGCGGGAAAGAGAAAGAGAATGATGAGAAATAACTTTTGTTCCCTCACTGTCAGTGCCGCGAAAAGTTGATTTGCTATACCAATGCAGTATCAATCATAGTAACACATGAGTCAGCAGACAAAATTTGACAACTCTATCGGTCGAACTCAAAGAACGGCCGCGTCAAAAACGAACATGCACTTTGTGGACGCCAAATACGCCCGTTCCGGCATCTACATCATCTTGGCACTATTAGACAACAATCAGAGCATCGAAAGAAAGCCCGGTTCTGAACAACCGACGACCCTGAGTGACAACAAGTTCCAAAGGTAGTTGAAAAGGAAGACCGAAGGAAAAGTGGCTACATCGATGCCAGCACTTGGCCGGGAGGTCGGTGCAACCGCCCAAAACAGGGAAATTTATCAAAAGCAATTATCTCTCTTAGCTTTTCTCATCACTATCCGAAAAAAATCCATTTTTGAATGCAAACTTTAGTTAATGATTTACGCTAGGAAGGAAACAATTCCTAATCAATTATTAACAAAATGATTAAAAACCGAAAACTAGAAAACCGTGGTATGATATTCTTCCTAAACCGAAAGCCCAACATTAAAGTTTTTTTGCGGAATTTGTATAGTAAGTAGTTCACAAAACTCACCATTGTAAGTGTCCAATGAGATAACTTAGGGTTTTCCTATTGACGGTTTCCATTTTTCCTATACTCGACCTAATTTGTTCGATTGTTTTAACTTCAGTTCTGACTTCATCTGGAATCGTTGAGAATACAGCGTTAGAAAATCAACAACACCACCAGTTTACTCGGTCCTCACCTTTGGTATGCTGAACACATGACTCGTACACATCTTTGGGAATCAACGGCGATTTGAGCTCACGGAAGAACAACTTCAACGAACCGGTCAGCGAATGGACGTCCTGCTTTTTGAGAAACTCGTACTTCTTCGACCGTTTCTCGTTCATCTTCTTCTTGATGCTCTCGATGGAATTCTTATTGCCCGACGCTCGGTACAACCCACTGGTTTCGATGTTTTCCGGCTGTTTGAGAATTTCCACACATTCTACCACAAACCGGGGCACGTGGTGGACGTTGTCCTGCCTCACCTGGCTCAGCTCGACACCGAAAACCGGCCCATCTTCAGCACTGCGGGAGGAGCTGAGTTGAAGATTTTTCATCAGTTTATCGCGCATCCGCTCCTGCTTGAGGACGGGAGATTTTTCCTTTTCCTGCGGGACGGATGCATCGGTGAGGTTTTCGACACTTTTGGTGTACTTTCCAGCACAGCTATCGGATACTGGAATTTGCGTTTTACTGGAAATTGAATGAATATTTGGAGATTGTTTGCTATTACAACGGTATGTATCTTACTTCACCGCAGTTGATCCTGAAAATATGTGTCTCTGCGAGGGGACAGCTGATGGTGATTGAGGTTGTTTTTGGTTGGTTATTTGACTAGTCTGTTGTGGAATGTTTGGAAAAACAGTTTTATCGATATTTTCTCCAATAACGGCAAGCGTCTTCTCGGTCATAATCTGCAATTGACAATAAGAGATTAATTAGTTTAAGAATAATATTAGGCTTGTTAATTTTTTATGTTAGTGGCAGAAAATAAAATCATAGATTTCGTTATGTTAAATAAAATGACAAAGTTAGGTCTAAACAGGAGATCAATTCTTGCAGCAATGTTCTAACATCTAAATTGTGTTAACTGAAAAACAGATACTTCCAAGGTTTAGTTTGTTAAATACATATGCCGAGAACACCCGAAATGATATGAAAGAATGTTCGATTTATAATTGGGGTAGAGACACGCCAAAGTTTATCAAATATCCTGCAAATGAGTGTGTGGTATCACATCACTTATTTGATTTATATTTCTGGTAAAGGGGTTTAAAATACATTTCGAATTTAAATCATATTTCAATAATAGAAATATATTAGCCATCGCAATCAATTGTCCTAGACTCTGGAATATAATAATTCAAGGGTGAGCAATGAGCATATTGTGAAAAAAAAATTCAATCTTCTGCGTTGGCACTACATCCCCCAACTGGGACAATAACTTAGTGTAAGTCAAGTTATCATTTTGCATTTGTATATCATGAGGCTGACACTCTAGTATAATGTTCACAACACGAAATAATAAATAAAACTTTTTATTTTTAGATTGCAGACAGTAACGGTGATAAATATTGGTTAGGAACCGTTCAAAAATGACGTTCGCAGTTTTAGGGGAGGGTGTCCAAGATTTTGAGACAGTGCCATTACTCGGTATACAAATCAGCGTGAGAGGGGACACAAAATCGTATCTCGATGCTTCTGAAGCTGGAGTTATAACAAATGTTCATCAGTTTTGTAATTAAGCAGAGCGCAAACTGAGCCTCATTGTATTTTTGACTTCAAATACATATTGGTGAACCAAATATATGTTCGCCAAGCTTATGTTCGCCAAGAAGGCACGGCTTTTAAATTCTTTTTCCCTTACAACTGATCGTAGGAGTTAGAACAAAACTACCAATTACTTTTCGGCACTGTAATGCAACCAAAGATAAACAACACAGTTGAAGGGCATCATTCACGCATTGGAATTTGACATAGCACAACACCTAATCTATTGAGCGTCCCATGCATGTTAGTATCAAACGAGGTGCGATTAGCGTTATCTGTGTTTTAGTTTCTTTTTTTCCACTCACCACGTCCTCCTCATCATCGTTGTAGTCGACATTGAGAAGCATAAACTTCCAATATTGGACACAGTCTGGAATGGAATAGCAGCTGAGCTTCTCCGGGATTCCACGTGACTGAGAGATTCTTCTACTGCCGGAATTGTGCTCTTGTTCCTTGATTGCGTCGTTCTCCTCATAGTCATCCGACTCCGCACAACTTTCGCAGCAATCAAGTTCTTCGTCGTCATCGATGCAAGATGACGCACTTGAGCTCTCTGAATCACCTTTGCGGTAGTCAAAAATGTAATCACGTCGATAATTGTACACTATCCTATTAATATTTGGCTCGGCTGGACTGTGGAGTATGCAAACGTTTCGGTATCGGTCCAAGGGATGACGAATGTTGCGATTCGGCACCGGAGGAGGCTGCTGACACAATGTGCGGCGAGAGGACTTGGAGAAGGCAAAGTCATCGACCACTTCCCACTCGTGCTCATCTCGTGCGGGTTCTATTCGGATTGATTCATAAATATTTTCCTGGGGAGATTCATAAACAGGTTCGGTGCCTTCGGTTTTGCACGTCCATATCTGCTGGTAGATGTTCTCGTCCAGTGACGTACCGCAATCCGACAAAACCCCACTGGTGGAACTGCTGCAGCTGATCTCGTTCGACGAATTGCTCTGGAGCTCTGGATGTATTGGCTCACCTCTGCGCCTCCGACGGCGATTTATTGCCATCAGATTAACCATATCACGATTATTGTCCAGGAATTGGAAATATTTATCTATTTCAACAGACTCGCGCAACGCACTCGTCGAATTGTGAACCTCGTTGGTCATTATGCTGAGATACGTTCTACGTCTATTAAGCACCAACTTTCGCGTACGTACTGCTTCCCCGAGCGTGACTACAAATAAGAATGCTTTAAGCCGACGTTCGAATGTTATCACTACACGGCACAAACTAACAGCGAGTAAATGTTTTTGCACCAGTATGTGCTTTCCACTGGGTTTGGATCGCTCGAGTTGTTTGCTGTGCGATAACCGAGAGCCACAGTCGCTATCTGGCTCGTTTACCTGGGCTCGATATGGTTTTATCACGTCATTTGCATGGCCATTTGTATCAACTGCGTTGTTTTGACGTGGGTCTTCCTTTTCCCGATTTAGTGCTGCATCGAAAATATTCAGCAGTCCAGCAACGAACTCGGACTTGTCCCCCGGAGCGGAACTGCACGGCGTTAACGTGCCATCCGACCGATCATCATCTGCTAGATCACGTTCAGCGTTAGGAATTTGAATGTTGAAAATAAATTGTATTTAATGCACCGTAGAGAAAGGAAACAAATCAAGGAATGTATCGAAAAAAAAAAGTTATATATGAATAAGTTACTAATCGTTCTTTAGACATAGAAGTGTGATATTTTTTGTTATCATAGATTGTATTTAAAACAGAACATAGTCCATATGAGGAAATTGATTAATAACAAGAAAGATGCTTGTGAAAAATCTAAATCTAAAAAGGACTCATGTTAGAGGCTTATTTGATCGCATTTCCAAACATCAAATGAATTGCGAATACTTACGACGTTCATCGTTGAAGTAAATCGATTTTAATATTTTATTGCCACCAATCAACCTTAAATTTATTGGTGCAATGTTTGTAAATGAATGTTAGGAGAAATTGATTCAATCTCAGGTTCGTTTTCTGTTTTCTATCTTGAACATGTTTGTACATGTTTCTCGTAAGATTAATGTATTTGCAAGCTATATAGGATGACTCGAAAATGAGCTTTCGATAGAAGGTCTGTTATTTATTATTATTGGAAGATCTATTGATTACGTAACGCAAAAAATTGCCATTTTCAAATCCCCCTCCCCCTGTGACACGCTTTTTGTATGAAGCATCCAAAAATGTTGTATGGATTGTCACACTTCGGCCAAACCCTCACCACCTATAAGCGTTACGTAATTTATGGATGCTCCCTATGGTAATGTTTAGTCATCAAATTAATAGCAGTCTTTTTGATGAATATTCCTGCAAAACATTCAGATATACCAAGTTTTGCTCACATATTTTCTCGTCATTGTTGCAGTATCTACTATTTTATAGAGCAGTTCTTATAGGAGGTTCCTACTTGCGATCGGTCAGCACCCACCATGGCCTGTTGTACAGTGAACTCTCCCTAACTCGATATTCTATAACTCGATATTTTCTCTAACTCGATGAAATTCATAGTCCCTTGAATTTAGCATATTGCGCTCCCTCCGTAAGTCGATATCTCCCTTACTCAATATTCCCTAAGTCGAAGTAATTTTTCAAAGCATTTTCACCTCTCTAACTCGATGTTGTCAGAAACAGTACCGTGCAAACTCAAACTTCGGACGCTTAAGCACTTTCTGATATATAATCATCCTGTTTACTCACATTATTAATCACACTGTTTAAACCACCATTGCAATCATAAAGTAAAGTATTCATCTTTGAACTACGTATTTAATATGTGCAAGATATTGCGAAGATTATTTGCAAATTATGAAAATGTTCGACTTCTGTTTGATTCAAACCTCGGACACCGGTGGGGTTAGATTCATATTTCGGACACAAAGATTCAAACTTCGGACACCTGATTACACAGTGCCGGGAAGAATAATTGAAAACAATTATCACTGCACAGCACAGACTGTCTTTTAATTATTTCGTTGCATTGTTTTAACATGTCTTATTAGAATGTAACTATGCTAAAACAAGCTAAAAGTATTAGTCCTTCCTTCCCACCTTGACGAAACATTTCGATGAAATATTTCAGAAAATTTCCCATACGAATTGAAGCGTCCGAAGTTTGAGTGTGTCCGAAATTTGGTTCTCCACGGTACATGCACGACGTAGTTAGAAGTGAAAAGTGATAAGCAAGAAGTGAGAGAGGAGAAGTTAGAAGTGAGAAATTAAAAGTGAGAGATGGAAAGTGAGAAGTGAGAAATGAGAAGTGGGAAATGAGAAGTGAGAAGTTTGAAGTAAGAATTAAGAAATAAGTAGTGGGAAGTGAAAAATAGAAAGTGAAAAGTGAGAAATTTGGAGTGCGAGAAGTGAGAAATAAAAAGTTAGAAGTTAGAAGTGAAATATGATAAGTGAGAAATGGAAAGTCAGAAGTAAGATATAAGAAGTTGCATGTGAGAAGTGAAAAGTAAAAAAAGGAGTAATTATATGTGCGAAGTCAAAAGTGAGTTGTGCGAAGTGAGAAGTGAGAAATGAAAAGTAAAAAGTGAGAAGTGAGAAATTCGAAGCGAGAAGTGTAAAGTGAGAAATGAGAAGTAAGAAGTGAGAGGTGAGTAGTGGGAAGTGAGAAATGAGAGGTGAGAAGTGAGAAGTTAAAAGTACGAAGATCGAAGCGAATAGTGAGTAATGAAAAGTAAGAAGGGAAAAGTGAGACGTGAAAAGATAGAAGTGAAAAGCGATGAGTGAGAAATGAGAAATCAGAAGTGAGTTACAAGTGAGAAGTAAGAAGTGAAAAATGAGTTGACAGAAATTAGATGTGCAAAGTAACAGGTGAGAAATTAATAGTGAGAAGTGCAAAGTCAGACGTGAGTAGTGGGAAAAGGGAGATGAGAAGCAAAATGTGCGAAGAGAGAAGTCAGAAGTAAGTAGTGAGAAGTGAAAAGTGAGAAATTAGGAGTGAGAAGTAAGTTTTGAGAAGTGAGAAGTGAGGACCGAGGAACAAGAAGTGGAAAACGATATTATTTCTGTTTCCTTCTTTCTTTTCTCTTCCTTCTTCTGTCTTATATCTCTCCACTCACTTCTCACTACTTAACATCTCGCTTCTCATCTCATAATTATCCTCTCTCCTTCTCACCCATTTCTTCTGTTTTTCTCACTACTCACATTCTTCTTGTCACTTCGCAACTATCACAACTCACTTCTCACCACTTTCTTCTCACTTCTCATTTTTCACTTTCCACTACTCTCATGTTACTGCACACATCTCACTACTCAATTCTTACTTCCGTTTCTCAGTACCCACTTCTCACTACTCTGTACTCATTTAAAAAATCTCATTTCTCACTTTTCAGTTCTCACTGTTCAACATTCACCTCGAACATCTCTCTTCTCACTTCACTTAATAAAAAAACACATTTTAACTGTTCGGCTAAACGACATTCGGCCAAATATAAATGTGTCCCCTATCTCGATACCTCCCTAACTCGATGGTCCCTTCAATATCGAGTAAGGGAGAGTTCACTGTAGTACAATTGACTGCTCTCTCGAGTTCGTAATCAAGAAGATGAAGCAATCAAGAGCCCTCTGAAAAACTTGTCTAAAAACTACAGCCCATGGAACTAGACCCCTGTGGGGTTTGAGTAAGTTACCATCAGCGTGTGATTATACATTAACACCTCAGCAGCGTGTCGGTCAGTGCGCAGCTAGCCATGACTCGGCCTCTTCTGGTCAGACCTCCGCGGCGTGCACACGCACCCACGGAGAGTTGCTGTCATAACAATTCGCTCCGGCCAATTTGGGGCCACAGGTGAGTTGAATTCAATTTGTTAATGTGCTAATGTGTTTTTGAAAAACAGATTAATCCACCTACAGTGAGATTTTGACCCTTCCTTAGTTATAAGGAATTTTTTTCCAGACTCCAGTATTTAAAACGAGATAAAACTACTCAGCTTCCCACGGCGATGTACCGTGAAAGTGACAAAATAATTGCCTACCCAAGGGCAGATGTCATGGGTTGAGTGACATCTCAACGAATGATAACGTACTGTACTTCATGCTGCCTATCTATAAGGCGCTCGTCGGATTGAATAACTATTGTGACATGGTTAGTAACTATCGTAACGCTGGTTTTATATAGTGTCCTCGTAATTTCCAGAGACCTCGATATTAATTAATCCAGAACTAACTAAATCAGTCATTGATCTGAGCGAAACTCAATAGCGTTCAATAATAACATTTGTTTCGCCTTATGGATGCCTAATTTGATAAAACTAAACTTGTTCAATACCTTAAAAATGAGCGAGATTTTTATGGTAGTAAATTTCAGAATTTGCACACATACGCACACAAAAATGCATATAAGTGATCTATTAGCGTCTCAAAACATGCTCACATTTGCTATCTAGCTTCCACTGAAGAAATTTTTGAAATCACTTTCAATTTTTACGTTTTTGCTTTTCTTAGAAGATTTTTTTGCACATGGCTCTATATGTTCCCCAATTAAAATCATTTGTTTCTTTGAAACAAATGAGAAAAATAGACATAATTCTATATCATATCATTTGTTATAATTATATTTTCAATGTCAAAGCGAATTTGTTTCAAATACCATACATTTTATTTAATAATTCACGAGATTTCTTGATAGATTAATACGTAACACACCTGCGTAACGCATACAAAGTGAAATTATAGACACTTCCGAAGGATGGGTCAAAAAATGATGAAATTGATTGATAAAATTTTTGATTCAAAAAAACCCCGTACTGATAACCGTTTTTAAATAAATTGCTTCTAGAATTTTTGAGAAGTCTTTCAAAATGTTCTTCCTATCCTTTCTCGTGCTAATTTTTCGAATGCGCGACATTCTGCTTCTTTTTTTTTCTTGCAACGCCAAATCGCCAATTACAAGCGTAATCCCACGAGTGATATAGCCTAAATGTATACAATATTAGACGTGAATTGTCAATATTGCATGCAAGTTGGAAGCAAACTTGTTAGGAAGATGACCATTTCCGCGTCGAATAGTGTAAACTTCCGCATCTCAAGTTTTACGCGCCGTTTACTTTTCATTATTTTTTTTCTGTGTAGGTACCAATTTAGTTTAAGGTGGTTATACAACAAAGCCACAAATCGGCCATATTGGAAACCACGTGCTTTTTCTTGTGATTTTTCAAGAGCACGAATTGGGAGAACCACACAGCCCATGGCGATGAAACATTCGTAGATCGTTTGCTTACTTATGCTAAACAATCGACTTTAATTTCAGCATTGTACGAAAATTATTACGCTAGATTTGAACTTTTGATAATAGGAGTAGAAAACCGTGTGGTGAATTTAAAATTCACCACATGGCTTGATTGTATAATCACCTTAACATTTAAACGATACAACCTACACAGATAGAAAAATCCACTGAAATTTACGCTAAAGATGATGCACATAAATGGAACGTCATTATTAGCTTAATTCCACGCGTGATTTAGGCTAAATGTATACAATATTTGACGTGAATCGTCAATATTGCTTGCAAGTTGTGAGCAAACTTGTTAGGAAGAGGTCCATTTCCGCGTAGAATAGTGTAAATTTCCGCATTTCAAGTTTTACGCGCTGTTTACTTTTCATTATTTATTTCTGTGTAATAACGCATTTGCCCAAAAGTACACGCGGCGCTCCCCAGAGGAAACGATGCACCGCACTTTTTGCTGCCCGTATACTCGATTCTTATGGGGAGATACCATTGCGGCGTTTCCTAGGGTACGGTTGTTCCTTTCGAGTGGGAAACGCCGCGTGGAATCTTGTGCAAATGCGCTTTTGGAAACATTACAAAAGCCGCGCGATGTATCGCATTGACAGCACCCTACAATATTGACTTGCATTTCGTTGTTCTGCGATTGAAAACCACGATGATTAGATAAGTTTATTTTGGAGTTCAGTTTTCAAAGGAAATTATCGGCTTCTCAAAAGCAATATGTTCATCTTTGTCTCGCGTAAATAACTTTAAAAAAATCATTGCGTTCTATGCTAGAGGATTTTTTTTTATTTTTTTTAATGAGAGAAGAAGGGAAATGTGGGGTTTGAGTAAGTTACCATCAGCGTGTCGATCAGTGCGCAGCTAGCCATGACTCGCCCTCTTCTGGTCAGACCTCCGCGGCGTGCACACGCACCCACGGAGAGCTGGTGTCATAACAATTCGCCAGAAGTCTGTCTGTGAGCTGCTCATCAAGGCAATTCAACTCTCCGACTGTTGATTACCCACTACGGCCCATCTTTTTATTTTATTGGTCGTCAATCATTTCGTAGACCGTTACATACGGTGATATGCGCGCCCACAATGCAAGATCGTGCTGAAGAGTGCTGGGATCGATTCCCGATCCGGTCTAGGCAATTTTCTGTACACAAAATTATCATCATGTTAGTTTCATGATTTACAGGTGCAAACATGCTAAACAGGCCTAGCAACCTCACAACCTCAGTGAAATGGAGCTGTGGCATATAATGCTAGAACATGACTTTCCGGCGAAGCTGATTAGGTTGATTTGTGCAACGAGCGTCAGAATATATGGTGAGACATCCGATTTGTTCGTGACGTTAAATGGATTGAAGCAGGGCGATGCGATCTCGAATCTGCTATTCAACATAGCTTTGGATACAATACGAAGATCTGATGTGCAAAGAATCGGAACTATCATCAACAAGTCTTACATGCTCTTGGTTTTGGGGGTGACATAAACATCATTGGTGAAGATCGCAGAGCAGTCGAAGAAGCATTGGTGCGGCCGGTGTGCAGAGAGGCTGCCTGTTGGCCGCCCAAGAACAAGCGACATGGAATACGAAATCACAAATAGGTAGGACGTCAAAAGATATTTTGCTTTGAGAAAAAGACTCCAAGTCTTTTACGATTGGTCAACGAATCATCAAATCGTCCAAGTGGCTACTATTTCGTCATCGTTGATGAATACTTCAATCGGCCCGAAAATTATATCTACAACAACAACTCCCTCAAGTGGGGTCTCAAAAGCTAGGTAATAAGAAAGTCTCAACTACGTTGGAAAACTTGCATACACCCCTTACGGTATTCCGCTCCAATTCAAATAAGAACACACACAAATTGACGTCTCCAGGCCTCCGGTCGGGTAATCAAAGGAAAGATTTCGTGCACTACATCATATCCCGGGGAACGAACGTAAGACTGAAGCTAATGAGGGCCCATGTACACCTAATGCGTCGTCGCTACCTTTCTGAATTCCAGAACGATGCAGCAGCTACCTTGGGAAATCCTGCTAGAAGAAATGCTTTCCCCAGTTGTTGTTTTGCCGAATTACATCAAAGGTAATTATAATTTTATCACGTTTGAATTCCCGGCTGTAGTTTGAGCAGTTATCCTATATGGATCACGTCTGTGATTGGAGTTGTGCGCCAAAAACAAAATCGTCAGCGGCGGCGTTTGTCATGATTTTGGTCAGCGGCACGCCGAAAACCATTTTAGCCGTCGATTTTCCATATAAAACTTTTCGGAGTTTTCGCGGGAAATAGTTGACAATGTGAGATTCAACAAGAAATTGTTTGCACTTCAAAGGGAAATTGTTCAGAATTTTGGCGAAAGGATTTATTGGGCCAAACGAATTTTCCGGCCAAATGACCAATCTATTTCGACCAAATGACACTATCAGTGTTTTTGATCAAGTGACCTATTTCTCCGAATGACTAGATATGGCCTTCGGCTTTGTGACGAATTCCTTCTTCTTGACTTATACATAGTAACAACCTTCGTCCAAATGGTTTTCGGCCGAACCGAAAGCTACATACGGTCGAAAGTTAAATACGTTACAGATGATTTGGCTGAAAATGCCGTTTGATCGAAATGGTCGTTTAGCAAAAATGACGTTTAGCCGAACAGGTCATATGGCCGAAAAAGTCGTTTGGCCGAATGGGTTTTAGGCTAAAAATATCATATGCTGAACGGGTCATAAGGCCAAAAATTGTTGACGCACTCGGCTAAATAGCCCTTCTGCCAAATAGCCATTCCGTCCAAACGGCATTTTTCGCCAAATGATCAATTCGGCCAAGCGTCCTTAAAGGCTTTTTACCTTCTTGGGTATTTTAATCACTGCGACCATTTGTTAGATCTATTGTAATATATGACCCATTTGATATCGTCAAGTTGTCAAGTTGACGCGTTATTGCTATGCAGAGCATTCAGCTGACTGGCCACGATTTCCCAATTCGGTATTATAAATCTGATGAATCGTACTACCGTATTGAGATTTTATCTTCAAACTTCTGAGGGTTGAATCAGGCCCTTGTTGAAAAAACTGAAATCATAATTACACAGAGAACCAATAGATGAAGTTTGGTATTAACATCATCTTCAATGTGTAAGAACTGGTGACCCAAAAATAAGCAATACCTGCGCCGGCCGTGTCCGAATGCAGGTCAATTAAGGAATGGGTAGGAAAATGTTGACAAGATACTCGCTTTGATAGAAGCCGACGAGTCATCTGCACTTCCACGAGAAATCACTGGGATGTTGGATATATGGGGTAGGAAGTGTGGCAGGGTTCGTTTTGGTAAACGGTTTGCCGTGTATAGCGTGTAGTTTAATCGATGAAAACGAAACTAATAATTTTATATTAAAGGCCGCACAAAGCAGAACAAAATTTCGCTAACCGGCAGATCGTTCTGCTCACCGCACAAAGCAGAACAAAATTGTGATGACCGGCCGATCGTTCTGCTTACAGAAGAAAACATGTCTGGACGCGATCTAAACTTTGACTTCTAATTAATTTACTCACCCGCACATAGCAGAACAAAATTTCGATGACCAGCTGATCGTTTTGCTCACCGCACAAAGCAAAACAAAATTTCGAATACCAGCCGATCGTTCTGCTTACTGACGAAATATGTCTCCGATCGTTCTACGTCCAATACAAAACACGAACAAACATGCACTCCGAAACAAGAGAGATCACGCACTGAACTGATTAATTTTATTGCCGGCCGCGCAATGCAGAACACCTGTTCCGAATCCTCCACATGTATGCAACAGAAACGACATACATAATCTTGAAGCTTTCCTTATTATTATTGTTTTTATTTAAGAGGCTTTCAGCCCTTGGCTGGCTCACCTCTGATCGAAGCTTTCCTAGCAGCTTCAAGTGATATCGACTCGGGCTATTGCCTGTTATAAGACCTGCATATGTACTAAGATGCTTTTCTGGGAGATCTTGGACGTGTACTGAATAAGTTTGGTTTAATGAAACGTTTTGATTGCCTCACAGTTAAGGTGTTTTCCAAATGTCCTATCTGCACACACGCAGATACACCGCAAAATGGTTAAAGATCTATAAAAAGTCTTCGAGGAAAATGATCAGCGGCGTGACAGATTTTAAATGGCAGCGTGCTGCTGCAAAACATTTATATGGACATCTCCTCAGGACGACTGACTTAACATCATGTACGGTGATCATGTCTTCCTTTTCTTTTCCAAAGATGTTAGGGTGGGTTTATAAAATTGAATCGGTGTTGATAAATTCTAGATGGTCGATGAGGGCCTGCACTTATATAGGTTTTCAATATGGCCCGAGCTGATCAGCTCTGTTTACAATTTATCTATAGCATTTTTTAGGGAAAGGAAACGATTTTTCGAATAGATAACATGAACCTTCTTGAAAATAAAATTCATGAAAAATAGTAAGAGTGTCTTAAATCGAAAGCCTTACTGATGTATTTGTTTAAGAACTAGCTGAAAATGAATCTCAAAAAGTTAAAAAAGCACAATAAAAAAACATGATCAAATAGAAACTGATTAGTGCGCACTTAAGCCAACAATTATCGCCCTAATTTGAAATAGAATAGATAAAATGTAAGCAAGGGTTAAATCATTTCCTCGTAGAAATTAAGCACTCGGTATATAGCCATAGCATGAGAAGAGAACAACCCATTGAACAGCATGGACTGTATTGATCTTGTATAGCAATATTATGATTTTGACGGGGAGGGGCCGTTTAGCCGAATACCGTTCGGCCGAATGCCATTAAGCCGAATGCCACTAGGCCGAAAATCATTTGGCCGAAAGGGTCATTTGGCCAAAAGGACATTTGGCCAAATAGGTGATTTGAAAAGTGAGAAATTAGGAGTGAGAAGAGAGACGTCTCAATTCTCACTCCTCATTTCTCGCTTCTCATTGTGAAAAGTGAGAAGCGTAAAGTGAGTAGTGAGACGTCTCACTACCCACTTCACACTACTCACTTTTCACAGTGAGAGTAAGGAATGATTAGTACAGAATGATGAGTGAAATGTGAGACCCCTTACTTCTCACTCCTCATTAGTGAGACATCTCACTACTCACTTTGCGCTTCTCACTTTTTACAGCGAGAAGTGATAAATGAGGAGTGAGACGTTTCACTTCACACTCCTCATTTCTCCCTTCTCACTGTAAAAACTGAGAAGCGCTCCTCATTTTTAACATTGAGAAGTGAGAAACGAGGAGTGAGAAGTGAGACGTCTCACTTCTCATTACTCGTTAATTACTTCTCGTTGTAAAAAGTGACAAGTGAAAAATGAGAAATAAGAATTGAGACCTCTCTCTTCTCATCCCTAATATTTACTTTTCAAATGTCTTTATCGGCCAAATGACCTTTTTGACTAGATGATCCTTCCGGCCAAATGACCCTTTCGGCCAAATGGCCCTTTCGACCAAATGACCCTTTCCCCGAGTGGCACAATTTTGAACGATTTAGTTGTAGCAACTCATATATGACTGGATTTCGTCATACATAGATCACAGTAATTCGTTTATGACAAGTATGCTGCTTGGGTCGGCCAAACGACCATTTCGGCTAAACGACCTTTTCGGCCAAATGACAATTTCGGCCAATTGACCCTTTAGGCCAGATAGGTTTCGGCTTAATGGTTTGTTCGGCCTAGTGGCATTCGGCCAAACGACCCTTCCCCGATTTTACCAAGTCGCAAGTTACTACATTTCGCGGATTGTGCCAAATCTTTGAAACACATTTCGCGGAATGCACCTTTTTCCGAACGACATTTCGCGGAATGTACCTTTTTACCGAAAATCATTTCGCGGAATGTCATTTGGCGGAATTCAGTTAGAATAATTATCATTGGAATATTTACTGATTTCTGCTTAATTAGGTACATGCATTTTTTTATGGAAAAAATCGACATCCCTTAGTAAAATGTTTTGCTAGGTACATGCAATCCGGGTTAAATTCTTTTGGATTGTGATTTAAATAATGGACGAAGGTAATGCTTTCTTTGAATGACCCCATCTGCCCGGTGTAAAACAAAGGGAAAAGATAATGCCTACTTTGAATGGATGCTTCTGCCCTAGAGATGGTCGGGTTTCGAATTTTCCGAACCCGAACTCGAGCCGAACCCGATTTGTAAATTTTCTTCAAACCCGGACCCGACCCGAACGTGGAATATTTTTTTAATCAAACCCGAAACCCGACCGGTATAAGGCGAAAGGAGTTGATAATGTCTTCTTTAAAAGAACGCGTCTGCCCTTTATTAAGCGAAGGGACGGGCAAGGCCTCCTTGAAATGGATCCGTCTGCCCGGTGTAAGGTGAGTTGCTAATGTATTTTTTTAAAGAACGCCTCCGCCTGGTATATAGGGAAGGGAGGGGTAACGCCTTCTTTAAATGGATGCATCTGCTCGGTACAATGCTAAAGGAGTTGGTAATACCTTCTTTAAGTAGATGCGTCTGTTATGTATAAGCCGAAAGGAGTTGGTAAAACCTTATTTAAAAGAACGCGTCTGCTCGGTACAAGGCGAAGGAAGAAGTAACGCCTTCTTTAAATGGATGCATTAGCCCGGTATAAGGCGAAAGGAGATGGTAATGCCTTCTTTGAGTAGATGCGTCTGCCCGGTATAAGGCGAAAGGAGTTGATAAAACCTTCTTTAAAAGAACGAATCTGCCCGGTATAAGGTAGTGCCTTTTTAAATACGTTTTCTCGCTATAATGCGAAAGTAAGAAATAAAGGATTATTCATAATAACGTCTATCCGTAACAAAGTAAAGAAAGGAGATAGTCTCTTAATTATATCTGGCCCGTCTGCCAGATATAATAAAGGATTTGTAAATCTACTTCTACATATGCTGGGAGGCATTCTTTAGCCGTGCGGGAAGATGCGTGGCGGCCAAGCAAGACTACGCTGAAGGAGGCTGTGTTCAACTTCTGGCCCGGTCTAGGAATTTGTTTTCTACTTTTTTAGGTATAAACGTTTTAACGTGTTAATCTTGTGTTATACGAAGGCAAAAAAAGGTAACTTGCCTTAGAAACCTCGCAGGTAATAATTATGGAAGTGCTGAATGAACACTAAGCTATTATTATTAGTATTCCGCGAAATGGTGCATTCCGCGAAATGGTACATTCCGCCAAAAGTCATTCGGCGGAAAGGTACAAACCGCCATATTTCGTACCGCGAAAAGTTACAAACCGCCAAATGTTATTCCGCGAAATGTTCAACCGCGAAAAAGAATTCCGGGAAACAGTTTTCGGCGAAATATTATAATATCTTGTTAACTGATCAAAAATAGCAATTTTTCATCTTTTTGCCTTTCTCGTATTTCATAATTACTGAAGCTTTATGCGTCGCAAGCTGGCTTATAGAAGTGCTAAACAACTATCAACAACTATTTCCAAATTTCATTCAGGTCCCAGTATCTAGCGGGAAACTTTGGTGTTACAAGCAAAATCACCCAACAAATTGTCCAACTTAAGTCAAAGAATCCTTGGTATGTTGCTTAATGCTTAGGATATGCATACCTTAGTAACGTCGACGAATATGTTATGGGTTTCAGACCACACTGGAGGAGTAAATCGATATCTCCAAGAGCATTATAAAACTATAATTTTTACTTGGGATATCGTGTCAAACTGCGTTAAGAACCAATGGATGTTTATTTCAAAAATACATTATTCTCAAGCGGTTCTAATTTTTCTCTATTGTTTATGTAATTTAGATGAGATGATAATACTATGGAAAAATCGTCATCCCTTAGTAAAATGTTTTGCTTTGCTTTCGACATATCAGAATTTAGTTTGCTTACTGAATAAATCCATTTGTTGTTTTTTCTTACGAACTTCAACCATGGATTTGACTTTGAACTAAAACATCTACCTCAAATATTCCTAAATTTGGTTGTGATACATTCCTTAATGTTGCTTTCCCATGGTGCATCATGTTTGATTATCGCATTTACCTTTGTTCCCTTCAATATAGCTTTCGAAATCGGCGTCACAGTAGCTTATCACCACCGGATCAAACTTTTCATATTCCTCGTCTTCTGCGGTTCGTCGCTTCTTATTATTTATAACGTTTTGGCGAAACTCTTCAACACTATAGATTATATCACGGCTGTTGCAATCACTGTTCCCAGCATACTCTTCAACGTTTCCATAATAGTTAGCGCCAATATCGTTGAAAGTGGCGGACGGAATGCTTTTCACATGATAAGCCACAGTATCGTCGTTGTAATCTTCGGCCTCAGCCAACAATGACATCATCCAGTTATTCACGGGAAACGTGTCAAAACTACGGGCCCCGTCATAATCATCATTAGGTGTAACAAGCCCGTGCACAAGTCGTCGCCGATCGATGGTACTCCGCAACGCCGGAGGGATCAAATTTTCATAAACAGTTTCACTTTTTCGCGATTCGGAAAAATCGATCAAATTTTCACTGACACTTCGTCTCACTATCAATGGTGCGGATCGTGGCACCGTGGCTTTCCTTTCCGTGGCTGCTTCTGGAGTGTCTGCTACCGGTGCCGTTGAAACGCTGGTCGTTGACCGGGCAATTTCCAACGTAAGTTGTTCGTCACTTTTGTGTAATGCGCGGTCGGGTGTGTGCTTTTTGTTGCGTTTCGAGAGTAAAGAGCAGAAATGTATGAATTATTAAATAACGCGTCGATCATTACGGCGATAAACGCAATAGACTTGTTTGATTTGGTTGATGTGATGATTGGCTACTTTTAGCTAGGCAAGGAAATATTGATTATCCTGTATTATTTAGAGGTTCTATAAATATGCCCGTTCTTCTAAACAAAAAGCGGGTCTGATGCTAAGGGTCTTAATCGATTAAACTCAAACCGTGTGTATGCCCCTTCATGACACTTTTTGTATCGTAATCAATAGATATAAATTAAGTGCTATTTAGTCAGATTGCATTTATGATTAGAGTACTATGATATATCACTCTTCTAAGAGAATGTACAAATAATATAAAGTAAAAGACAGAATCACCTCTGATATGCTATCTTACGAATGATTTCATTCCACTTCTATCTTAACAGACCACGTTTTACAAAAGCAATTAAGCAAAGTATGGCGCCTACCTAAGCCACATCACATCAACCGATCGAATTCCTCATAAGCAGCAATGAATCATAATTACCGGATTTGTAGTCCCCTCATCGACGCTCACCTGCGAGCGGACGTCATCGCGCATACGACAGATTTCGCCAAGGTCGAAAGATTTATTGGTACGGAACACATCTTCGAAACCGTTCACGTTATGCACTATGTCACTTTTGCACAGCTTCCGTTTGCCCTGAATGGACACCGATCCGGTCACACTGGCCGCACCGCCAAACCTAACCGGCCTGATCCGGAAATTCCCGAAGAATTCCTGGAACTTCGCACTGTACTTGTTGGAGACTTTCTTCACACGCTCAGCGTCTTCTTCGTCCTCGACGGCACAAAATGCACATTTTTCCGCACTGTACAACCGGCCGCAGTCTTCGCAAATATTTTCGTAGATATTCTCCTCACACTTTCTGAGCTTCCCGTAGCCGCCACCGCCAAACCCTAGCTGCTGTTGTTGATATTCCGCGCTTTCATTTACGACATTCTCGTAGATATTTGCACTCCACCAACCTTGGTTCAGCGCTTTCGCCGTCGGTGAATGGTTCAGATCGCGATCACCACCCCCGAGAAGTGGCACTGCACTACTGCCGTGGCCAATGCCATCAGACAGACTACCAGGCTGCTGCCGCCTCCGCCACTTGTCTCCACCGTCACTTCCCGCTTCATCCGCGCTGTATTTGTTTCGCTTCGGCAACAAAGCCAACGACGACGGCGGCGATGATAATTGCCCTACCCCTTCTTGCATAGCTGGTTTATTAGTGCCAGATTGAGACGCAGCGAACAATGACGTCGTCGTTGCCGCCGCTGTGAACCGCGGCTGGGAAACGGAACTGGCGGAAGCAGCGGACAGCACATGTAGGGCCGCAGATTTATTATGGCTGTTTTGTTTGTTGCTTTGAATAGCTCCGACTATCGTTGGATGATTCGAGTTGTTGGAATTTCTTGACATCATAAGAATGTTTTTGGCTGGATTCCCTTTTGCTCGGTGATTCTCGCCGGCATGGTAAGACACACATTTTTCACGCACTTGTTGCGGCGCGGTTTGAAGATAGACACTTGCTTACTAATTCTCTGTGTTGTTGCAATCTTCGCGGGAATCATGCTTTGTATGGGTATGGTGAGCTGCTTACGAATGAATTGGTATGCAAATTAATTTACTTGATGTGCAGATACGGTAATCGATGACTAATAGGAGTGTGCTAATGCGAACTGCGGAATTTGTGAGGAGAATAGGGCTGGTAGTACAGACTACAGAGTTATGTGCTCAATATTCCAATTGATCCCTTTAGTATGAACTTATAAGGGAACAGGTAGGGTCACTTTATTTCTCAAACAAAAAAAATGCTTCGAATTGTATTTTCTTGATAGTTCTGGAAAAAGTTTTCCCCGGATTTGGAAAAATAATGTTTGTTAAAAAAATAATGTGCGCTCAATTCGCAAGGTATTTATGGACAAAAGTTCATTTTATATCTCCACTTATGTGTTTCAGATCGTTCAAGGGATCTATGGAACGCAGAAGTAGATGTGGAAGAATTAACAAACGGATTAACCTCATAATATATGGTTGGGGCCTTACGAAACCGGAACGAATATGGATATTCATTTATATCTATTCATGCGTACATCCTTAGTTAGTGGATTGAAGAACATCCGATACGGTTTGCGTTAATTTGGAACTGGTAGAAGAAAATTTTGGTTTACAATTGGTTAATTTTCAATATGGGTTTGGTGCGATTTAGCAGAGCCCCGACCACATATTATTCGGATCGCGTCTTGATACCAAAAATGCCGTTGGTACTTCTAGTACCTGAAGGAATAAAATAGATCCCAGGGAGCCTCTAGGCTAACAACATCTATCCCTACCACCCCGAGTTGCCGACCGTACGAGCAACTTCAGGCAAAATCGGTTAACCAACACCGGTCGCAATTTGGCCGTAAGCTGACAGGGAAGGGACAGGTTGCTCCATTTACTTTACCTTTATTAGAGAGAATAGCAGCCCAAGGTTCTATTTCCTTTTTGGAGTTTACGTTTGAAGCGGCTGACCATTGTCCATGTACCAGTTGGGGACTTTAAGCCAAACCGTAAACTATGATCATCCCGAAATTTAAAGAAATGGTTTCCCCGAAATTTATGGGTTGGGTACAGACGCAAACAACCGGAGGAAGTTACAGTCGCTGCCCAAAAAGACAAGGGGGTGGAATTTCGGTACGTTGAATGTATCAGAGTGGCATCATAATCAGTTACAATCGACGCAGAATTGGGTCTAATGAAAATAAAAATTGATCGGCTATTGCGTTCCAGAGTCATTGGAAAAAAAATAAAAATTGGAAAAAAGGGATGGGCCAGTTGGCCGAATATTAATCAGCGGAATGCCATTTGGCCGAAAGTCGTTTGGCCGAATATGTCATTTGGCCGAATAGATCATTTGAAAAGTTTGAATTGAGGTGCGAAAAGTGAGACGCCTCACTTCTCACTATTTACCCTAGCAGCACACATGTTTCACATAGGTCAGTGCAACTCATGTATGACCAGATTCAGTAACAATGAAGTTGTTGTCACCAGTTACGTCTGATCTGATTTCTCATTACGAAAAGTGAGTAGTGCGAAGTGAAAAGTGAGACGTCTCATTCTTCACTTCTCACTGTGAAAAGTGAGTAGTGCGAAGTTGAGAAGTGAGATGTCTCACTCCTCAATTTTTACTTCTCACTGTGAAGAGTGAGTAGTGCGGAGTAAGAAAAGAGACAATTCACTACTAATTTCACTCTTCTCACTTTTTACAATGAGCAGTGAGAAATTAGAAATGAGTAGTGAGACGTCTTACTTCTCACTATTCATTTCTCACTTCTCGCTGTAAAAAGTGAGAAGCGCGAAGGGAGTAGTGAGATATCTCACTACTCACTCCGCACTACTCTCTTTTTATAGTAAGAAGTGAAAAATGAGGAGTGAGAAGTGAGAAGTGAGATGTCTCATTCCTCACTTTTACTTCTCACTGTGAAAAGTGAATAGTGCGGAGTGAGAAAAGTGACAATTCACTACTAACTTCACACTTCTCACTTTTTACAATGAGCAGTGAGAAATTAGAAATGAGTAGTAAGACGTCTTACTTCTCACTATTCATTTCTCACTTCTCGCTGTAAAAAGTGAGAAGCGCGAAAGGAGGGGTGAGATATCTCACTACTCACTCCGCAGTACTCTCTTTTTATAGTAAGAAGTGAAAAATGAGGAGTGAGAAGTGAGACGTCTCAATTCTCACTCCTCATTCCTCTTTTCGCACTGTAATGTAAATGAAAAAATGAGGAGTGACAAGTGAGACGTCTCTTCTCACTTCGAAATACTCACTTTTTACAGTGAGAAGTGAGTAGTGAGACGTCTCACTTCTAACTTCGCACTAATTTTCACTGTAAAAAGTGAGAAACGGGAAGTGAGTAGTGATACGTGTCGCTACCCGCTTTGCACTACTTCACACTAATCACTTTTCACAGTAAGAAGTTTTGCCTTTCTCCTATACAAAGTATACGTAAAGGCTTTATGTTCGCTCCAAAAACAAACTTTTTATAGGATGCTTGGAGACCCATAGTGTTATATACCGATCGACTCAACTCAACGAATTGAGATGATGTCTGCGTGTGTATGTGTGTATGTGCGCAAAAGTTCAACGCAGAATCCTGTCCGATTGTTTCCTATTGAAAATCGGCTGGATCAGACTATGGGCTAAGAAGTTATGGCCAAAATACATTTTCTTTAGACAAAAACGAATGAAAAAGTCTAGCCCCTCTTTTTGCCACTTATCCTTAGCCGAGCTGCTCGCAACAAGTTGCATTCGGCGAGGATTCCTTTCCATTTGCTTTATATTGAAAACTGGACTAATAGGATCAGAAACTATGGTCAAAATACATTTTTACACAAAAAGGCGTAAAAGACTCGGCAATTTTTCAAACTGTTTCCATTAATTGATTTGTTCGCACCAAATTGCGTTCGACGGGGTATCCTGTCTCTTTGTTTCCCATTAAAACGTGAGCTGATCGGACTCTAAATTTTATAAATTCTATTTTTTACAAAAAAAAAAACAATCTTTTTATAGGAGGCCCGAAGGCAGTTTTTTTTCGTAAAATACATTTAAAAAATTGTTAGGACTCATTGTCTCAACTTATTTACTCACAACAAGTTGTATAGGACTGGGAATCCTGTTTCATTGTTTCCTATCAGAAATGAGTCATATCGGACTATGGGCTCAGAAGTTATGGTCAAAATACATTTTTTTATAAGCAAAATGCGTTTCAAAATCTCACTCATTTTACGGGCATTTATCCTTAACCGATTTATGGAAACAATTAGCATTTGACGATACTGTCCCATTGTTTTGTATTGAAAGTTTCCATAAAAGTTAAAGCTAGAATATTAGGTATTTAAAACTATCTCTTTTTATCATTACGACCAAATAGAGATCTTAATAGGCAAAGCCACGTAGTCTATAGCAGTTCTATTAGACTGTCACCTATTTTTCCATTACTTTTATACTCAGAAATAATACTGAAAACAAATAATGATTTTCATCGTCTGTTGCTTATAATGAATCATTTTAAGAATTTGGAAGTCTAAAATAGAAGAAGAATTATTCCAAATGTTTTGGAAGTCTATATGACAGCCAAAACCCAATAACTGCTTTACGGGAAAGGGTTATTTGGCCATTTGGCCGAATGCCACTAGGCCGAACGAATCATTAGGCCGAAACTTATCTGGCCGAAAGTCATTTGGCCGAAAGGATGATTTGGCGGAAAGGGTTGTTTGGCAGAAAGGGTCGTTTGGCCGAGAGGGTTGTTTGGCCGAAAGGGTCATTTGGCCGAAAGGGTCATTTGACCGAAAGGGTCATTTGGCCGAAAGGGTCATTTGGCCAAAAGGGTCATTTGGCCGAAAGATTCACGTCTCACAGACATCTCACTTAAAGTGTCTCACTACTCACTTCCCGCTCCTCTTTTTTACAGTGAGAAAAGAAAAATAAAGAGTGAGAAGAGAGACGTCTTACTTCTCACTCCTCATCTATCACTTCGACGACGTCTCACTTCTCATTCGTAATTTCCCACTTTTCAAATGAACTATTCGGTCAAATGACCCTTTCGACCAAATGAATCATTCGGCCTAATGATCCTTTCGGCCAAATGACCCTTTCGGCCAAACGATCCTTTTGGCCAAATTACCCTTTCGGCCAAACGACCCATTCGGCCTAATGGTCTGTTCAGCCAAACAACTTTCGGCCTAGTGGCATTCGGCCAAATGACCCTTCTCCGGCTAAATGACTTTCAGTCAGATGGATTTCGGCCAAACGACCCTTCCCTGTAAAATGTATTTCCCCAATGTGCTTTTTTTACCTATCTTATGTGTTTTTCTCATTTTTATAATGAGCGAAAAAATCACCACCAACGTAAGGTTGGTTGGTTTTTTTTTTTGCAATTATTTCTTGTATGTTTCCTTTGTGGCAGAACGAGTAACACTTCTCAAACACGGCAGTAAGCAGCTTTATAAAGCTCTGGAGTGCGCCAATTGCCGAGGAATAACTCTCATTATTTCTGCGTACAAAATTATGTCCCGTATTCTGTTCAACAGATTGAAACCGCTTGAAGAGTCCTTCGTCGGCGAATACGACGGATGAGATGTTTACCCTGAGACAAATCCTTGATAAATTCTGGGAGTATAACTTACAGTCACATCATCTGTTTATTGATTTCAAGGCAGCGTACGATTCAGTGAAACGGAATGAATTATGGCAAATTATACTAGAACATGGTTTTCCGGCGAAACTGGCTGATTTGTATAACGTTGGACGGATCGAAATCAAGTGTAAGGGTTGCGGATGAAATATCAACGTCATTTGTTACCTTAGATGGATTAAAGCAGGGTGATGTACTCTCGAATCTACTGTTCAATATAGCACTCGAGGGAGCGATTAGGAGAGCTGGTGTACAAAGAAGCGGTACCATTATCACAAGATCGCATATGCTCCTGGGATTTGCGGACGATATCGATATTATTGGGATTGATCGCCGTGCCGTAGAAGAGGCTTTTGTACCTTTTAAGAGGGAGACAGCGAGGATTGGACTCACGATCAATACCAGCAAAACGAAGTACATGGTTGCTGGCAATCAGCGTGGGTTCAGTAGTGGTGGAGGTAGTGAAATGGTGCTGGATGGTGAAAAATTTGAAGTGGTGGAAGAATTTGTGTATCTTGGAACATTAGTGACATGCGATAATAATGTTACCCGCGAGGTGAAAAGGCGTATTGCAGCTGCAAATAGGGCTTATTACGGACTTCGTAACCAGCTTAAGTCCCGTAGTCTGCAAACGAAGATAAAACTCGCGCTGTATTTTACTCTGATTCTTCCGGTGGCTTTATACGGCCATAAAACATGGACGTTAAAGGAGGCTGATCGGAGAGCTTTCGGAGTGTTTGAGTGTAAAGTGCTGCGGACAATACTCGGCGGTAAACAGGAGAACGGTATCTGGCGGCGTCGCATGAATCACGAATTGTACCAGGTGTATAAAGGGATGGATATTGTTAAGCTTATAGAACACGGCAGACTACGGTAGGCTGGACACGTTGTTCGTATGCCGGAAGAACGTCAAGCGAAGATAATATTTAGTATAAAACCCGTAAGAGGCCGCAGGCTTCGTGAAAGCCTGCGTACACGATAGCTTTTTGCAGTTGAAGAGGACCTGAGGGCGCTCAATGTTCAGGGCGATTGGCCCAGGATCGAGTCCAGTGGAGAAGGATACTCCGTTCTTCGTAGGTTCATCGAAGAGCTGTAGCCTACCAATTCAATTCAATTGGGTGTATGGAGACGGCAAGTGCGGCATCAGGTAACTCGTACCAGCAGCTCAAACTTCTCAACTGGTCTTAAATCAAAACAAAAACAAACAAAGAACAAATTATGTAAAATCCATATATAAATTATATAATATAATTTAAATTAACAGATTCATTGAAAAATCCGCTGTGCATCCGAAAGCTCATGAATTATGTTTCAAACGAAGATTTATCCAATCGCAACAAAATCCATCATTGTTGCCTAAAATGATATCTTCAATTATTGGCGCAGTGTTCCAATAGTTGTATCTGTATCTGAGCAAACATGAAAACTGATTTTCGTTTTCTCAGAAAACTCCCCCTGACCCATTTTCTAGCCACGCCATTGTTAGGATACCATATATGGTCACTCTATATTTCAATGAGTTTTAGGTTTTGATTCGCCTAATGAGAAAAGCGACTACTTCAGAAGCAGCATTTCTGTGACCTTTCCTGTTTATACCAACGCATCGAACACTCAGTGGACATCACAACCCTTTTCATCGTTGCTGCAGATATATTAATGAAATGAATGACAAGTTTAACCACGTAAGAATAAGAAACTATAAGAAGTTTCATTGAAGACGTAGAATGGAATAAGAATTTAAAAATGTGTGAAAAAAAATGTTTGTTTTGTGCCTCCTATAGCCGTTTTGTACACATAGGGTGCGATAAAGGTTTGAATTGGGCCACTATTGCGACATGACAAAAACTTGGTAAGTATGATTCATCGACAGTCCCATTCATCGATTTGGTAATGCATTAAATAAAACTACTCCGTGCGCATGCTGCATTAGCATTTCAATCAAATGGTCCAGTCAATTCGAAACTGCCCCTAGGGGTTACGTACAGTTAATTGAAGCAATTAGTGTCACATCCGCTGCTCTTGATGGCATGTATCCACACATAAAATGGGTGGTGTTCTCAATGAAGATGTGAATGAATCTCATTGATTACTCGAGAAGATCAATTTTATGGAAATAAACATTCTTTTAAGTAGGATAAAAGTATTTGCCTTCGCTAAAGTACAAGGTGAACAATAGAATAGATGGCTTATTATCTATACCCTGAACATAAAAATCACTATAACCAGACCTTTCCACTTTTACGAAAACCAAACAAATGGAGTTATCTGATGATCGGTTTAATTATTCTCCAGTCAGCTGCTTTTAATTGCTCTTACACTGGGGCCCTCTAATGCTGCTTGTGCATCGCAGACACTCCAAGAGGAAGAGTTCGAATTAAATGAATGAAAATGTTGGTGTGTCTACCATCATTTCGCTGAATGCATGAGTGAATGTCAAGGGGCTATTTTGCAAAACGTACTTCGACCAGCTGATCAAACTTCATTCACGATGTTCCGTCGGTTGCTTGGGGCCATCTACTATGATGTAACGAATAAAGTCCGTTGTGTAGATCACTTCAATTGTGAATGCAAAATTTCCCACCAGTTTGCTCCATTAAGAAAATTTAACCTCAACAAATGCAATGCCTTATTTCGTTGTCGACTGTAACATCATGGAGCAAATACGATTTTTTATCAGAAAAATGAATATAACAACCAAGCAAAACATTATCAGTTTAGTAGATATTACTTCAAATTTGCCAATTACACAGGAAACACCCTCATCAGCATTGTTAATTACAGTAAAATATTAAACCAATTTTACATTAAAACATAACTTACAGTGCAACATTAAGCAAATTATCGATATTTGAAGAAATGAAAGACAACAAGTCTAATATTTTGCTTAAAATTTACAGGTTTTTGGAAATTATTTTTTTAAAAGCATGTTCACCACGATATGTGCACGCCATGCCATTTCAAAGACTGTTTACGCTAGTAACGAGACGCCCAAAACATATTGTACGAGTAACTCATAACTGCAATCATAGCTGTAATATTCATCTGCTCATTAGCTACAAAAACAGTGGCGCAAACCATCCGCGAACAAATGGGAAACAAAAATACAATAAAGGCTTTCACTTTCAACTCAACGATCCTCCATAATCGCGCAACGCACGTAATGCCAAGCCAAACTGACACTCGGATGCATCAACTTCTGCACCGCACGGCTACTGGTAAAAGAACATTTACGGCACTTCGTGCACATAAACCTATTTGGACGCGATAATCATTGCGGTATAGGGCTAAATAGTTCAGTGCATAATATAGAGCGAAATTTTAGCGTGGAATCCAAAATGACCAATAAAGTCAGGGTGAAAATTTCAAATCATATTTAAATACAGATTTAATACCTTAGAGATTAATCATCATAATGTAGCCTTATCGTTAATTATAAATGATGAATTCACATTCACGATTTTTTTTGTTAATTACCTATCTTGGTTGCGCATAAGCACATGTTTCAAAATAGACAAATTGATATGAAATTTGCGAAAAGGAATCCACGTGTCTTGGAGGGACTCGAACCTTCAACCTCCAACTCTCTAGATTGGCGTGATAACTCCTACACAACAAGACCACTTAAACGTGCGAAAAAGCCATCAGAATCGACCAACGTCCACCGCGGTTAGCTTTTTTTTTGCAAATTGAATATCTTTCGGATACTTTCGAATGATATTTTGTGTGCTAAGCACAACGTTTCACACTCGAAAACATTCTATGCCGGACTGATAAACAAACCCCAAATTGGACCCCAAATGGCTAACTGGACACCCGTGATCAAGAATCTGTACCATAGATACTTATACTGATAGTCGAAAAACTATACACAAAAAGGAGATTTTGTATTCCTACAAAAAAATATTCAGATTTTTCTTTTATTTCATGCGGGATGCATACAGCAAATTTGATCATATCGCGAAGAGACAATTCTACTAAAATACAAATTTTCTCGCAAAAAATCTCAACCCTACTTGAACCGTTTGTTTGAGAAACTCAAGGAGAAACTGCATATGTAACATGTCCAAAATAAGATTTTTATATATTCTGAATCTTTGTCCAAAAATACATATTCTGTCAAAAACTACGAAACAAGTTTTGGTCAGGAATGTAAGAAAACAATTTGTTTGTTTGAGAAACTACATATGTGCACGTACTATGAAGAGCAATTATGTAGTACTGCTTACAGTTTTCGCACTGGAAGTGGCCCAGGGTGTTGAGTTTTGCCAAAAACTATTGATCTGTATCGAAGAAATCAAAAGATTCGGTGCCAATTTGTTCAAAAACAGTTTTTTTTTTTCCAAATTGTGTACAATGGATATATGCAGTTTCACAAACAAATGATTCACTTGTAAACCAGTTGCATTGAGGGAGAAACCTAGGGCGCCGTGTGGCTATCAACGGCGAACAAAGTTTGTGTACTCTGCATAAAAGCTTAGAACCAGTGATAAGGCAGAATTGTGAATGCAAACGAATTTATATGCGATTAGTTGATACAAACAAACCCATTTTCAAAGCGATAAATCATTCAGGTGTCTCAAGTAGGTATACCATATCGTGACATCGTTGCAATATTAAGTGCTTGGTTTCGACGAAATATCGAAATAAAAATTGTCATAGCTAAAAGGTAGTCCTCACGGAATCCAAATTCAAAAGTAATTGCGTTTTCAAGGACAAATCACTCAATACGGAAGCAATACACAAGTGTCTTTTTTATCATTTCACGCATGCTGCGACGCAAAATTGAAATATTAAAAATGACAGTTGTGCGTTCCTTTCGTATTGGGTGGTGTGTCTTGAAAATGCGAATACTTTTAAATTAGGATTCCATGAGAAGTCTAGGATAGGATGTGACAATTCAATTGTGACTGCCTTGTTGTTTCCTCAGTCGATTGCTTCGACGAGGTGGTGTCCAGTGCTTCCGAATATTTTTTATGTAAAATCCGCCGAATAATATATGTATAAAATTAATGTTTTATCGTTCATTTCTTCCATATTTCGTAATCAAATATGCTACGTACTATCAGCAAAAAGTTTTTACAAGGAATTAGATGAGTTTTACAGTGAAAAGGGTAAAAATTTGTTTAATAATGCTTCAAATCGAGTATTTCCAATTAGCATAACCCTTGAGAATCATGCATGCATATTTTGCAGGCTAGCATAAATTCATTTTACCCAAAAAATAAAAAAAAAACAAACTTTTGAATTATGTCTTAAATTTTAATTAAATTTCCTAGCAACACGGCCAAGGTAGCATCAAGCTGCCCTTTTGAAAATGTGATACCGCCGATCGAAGTAATCGATTGTCATTTTCACCCAATCAGCAACCGGTACAATTTTGACAGAAAATCGGTACGATTTTTAATGACTAATTGGCACATCCTATCCTAGTGAGAAGTGTCCTTCACGCCAGAACCAAATCCAGAGGTCGCACATGCCTACCTCCCTGGTAGAAACCTGTCCCATTTTTTCAATTGATAATAGTCCAGATACCTTCAAAGTTATCTTAAAACAATAATTTAAATAATACACTAAAAGTGCAGCATTATCTCTGAGTGCATTAATTAAGGTTTTTCTTCTAAAATACTAAATCCCAAATCTGCATGTGTGTGTGTACAAAAAAATGTGAGACACACTTTTTTGTACAATATCTTTACCCGATTTGCTTGCAATATGCAACAGGCTGCATTCGACGCGGAATCCTGCTGCAAATGAACGCAAATAAATGTGAATTGATGGAAATAACTGAATATACCTTCCAAAAGTGCAATTTAGACCTCACTTATATGCTTTTCTTGTTACTCTTTGTTTTATTGTATTATAATACACGAGAAAGGCCATCACCGCTAAGTGGATAATTCTGGTTTTTTGTTGATAAAAAAGAATAAGCAGAACGGAATCAACTTTGAGCTACTTCGAACTGCTCATTGGACAGTTGGAAATTTCCACTTTATTGTGGAACATTTATGAAGCCACTTGCCTTACAGCTGGTCTACGAAACAGCGGCATCTTGAAATGCAGAGCGCCACACAATGCAATCGTTTGAAAGTGAAAACAATAATTTCCCATGGTTGTAAAAACGCTAATAAGGCTCATGCACCCGAAGATATGTCAATAAATAAACTTTTGCATAGATATTTATTGTCGTAAGAATTAAATTATATGCTTTTTAATCTTCGGAAGCAATCGCTTAGATGAGTCAATTCATGGTGCATCAAACAAAAATTACAAAAAATAGTGATACTTCAAACCCGAGAAGAAGCTGGGTCTATGTTCAAGGGCCTGACGGTCCCTCCCCAGGCCAACTGCGAGTTGTGGTGCCTGCCTGGAATGTGGGGCAGGGTTCGTAATCTGCCGTAATCTGGAAAAGTAACGTAACCGCCATTTTACAACATGCATGTTTTCCATTTTTCTGTTAAAGAACTCGATGAGTAGTACTCGTTAACACCATTTTTGGAAAATGGCGTATACGTCACTTTTTCAGATTACGGCAGTAATGCTCAGGCTCACTCAATCTCAGGAGCTCCCTCACGAAAATTTTCGGTGAGAAATCGCTTTTCGAAAAAAAAAAACAGCCTGGAGAGTGATAGGACAAACGATCCGATAGTCGTAGGTGTTCCTCAAGTTGCGGTTGTACAGTGTGCGTTAAATCTACGAATCGATCGCAGCAACCCATTACGTTCAATGATAAAACGATATGTCAACATACGAATGAAGTGAAAACAGCATTGGTTATCTTCAAAAACTGATAAATATCTAGAAAATACGTTATTCAATTTTCGCCTGTGCACCAATAGTTGCGGTAGTATTCTTATAGTTGCGAGTCCCGTAAGAAAACAATAGGATTCGTAACTATAGGAACACGAATGAAAGAATACCGCAACTATTGGAACAGCGAACAGCGTGTTATTTTTGGACGGAATACATGCAATACAGACGGAAGCATTTTTACAAGAGAATAGATGGGGAACGCTTTCGAATACATATCCAAAGTAAGCGAAATGAAATTTCATTTAATTCTAGGAAAATTATTAGTGTTGAGACGTGCTTAGTTCCTCCACTATTGGATCATTTACCCTAACCATTTTTTGCTCACTTCGATTGCCACCAAACGTTGTTTTGCTCTTTTTCATGAATATTCGAGTCTTTTCGTGGCATCATTAATGCATATGGTAGTGGCCATCAGTAGCACCTACTTTGCACGAAAGAACATCCGAAAGCTCACCTGGAGACACCCAAATGGTGAAACTTGCAACCAGATAGACCATGTTCTGGTGGATGGGCGACATTTCTCCGATGTTATCGATGTGTGGACATTCAGAGGTCCGAACATTGACTCTGATCACTACCTCGTTGTCAGTAAAATTCGATCACGGTTGTCAACTGTATCGAACGAAAGATCACAGCGAACGATGCGTTACAATATCCAGCGATTGTCGGCGGAAGGAGTATCGGCTGAGTACCGCCAGAAGCTCGACGAACGGATAAGTGCAATCAACGTTAGCGACAACATCAACGATCTATGGGAGTCGATCCATGGAGCGGTGAGCACAACAGCACGAGAAGTGGTAAGCACTGCACAGAGGCGACTCAGGACGGGTTGGTTCGATGTGGAGACGAGAAAAACGTTGCCAGAAGCCGGATGTTGGTGTCGGGTACTCGATCGAATAGAGATCGGTACAAGGAAGCAAGAGCAGCCGAAAAACGAACCCGCCGCAGGAAGAAAAAAGAGTACGAAGAACAAGTTATTAGTGAGGCGCAGGAAACAATGGAGCAGAACGATATGCGGAGGTTTTATGAGTCAGTCAATGGCGTGCGGAGAAAGACAGCGCCATCTCCCGTCATGTGCAACGACCAACAAGGGAATTTGCTGACAGATAAAACTGAAGTGGCTGCCAGGTGGAAGCAACACTTCGAGACTTTGTTGAATGGAGGAAGTGACGGTGCATCGGTGAACAGAATCAATATTAGCGACGATGGACAAACTGTGGAGTCACCTACACTAGATGAGGTTAAAAAAGTTGTTAAAGAGCTGAAAAACAATAAGGCTGGGGGGAAGGACCAGCTCCCGGCTGAACTTCTCAAACATGGCAGTGAGCAGCTTTATGAAGTTCTGCGCCATATTATGTCGAAAATATGGGAAGACGAGGAAATACCTGCTAGCTGGTTCGACGGCCTCATTTGCCCTCTCTTTAAGAAAGGGCACAGACTGGAGTGCGTCAATTACCGAGGAATAACCCTCCTTAATTCGGCGTACAAAATTATGTCCCGTATTCTGTTCAACAGATTGAGACCGCTTGAAGAGTCCTTCGTCGGCGAATACCAAGCAGGTTTTCGTGAGGGCCGATCAACGACGGATCAAATGTTTACCCTGAGACAAATCCTTGATAAATTCCGGGAGTACAACTTGCAGACACATCTTCTGTTTATTGATTTGAAGGCGGCGTACGATTCAGTGACATGGAATGAATTATGGCAAATTATGCTTGAACATGGTTTTCCGGCGAAACTGATACGGCTGATTCGTATAACGTTGGACGGATCGAAATCAAGTGTAAGGGTTGCGGATGAAATATCGACGTCATTTGTTACCTTAGATGGATTAAAGCAGGGTGATGCACTCTCGAATCTACTGTTCAATATAGCGCTTGAGGGAGAGATTAGGAGAGCTGGTGTGCAAAGAAGCGGTACCATTATCACAAGATCGCATATTCTCCTGGGATTTGCGGACGATATCGACATTATCGGAATTGATCGCCGTGCCGTGGAAGAGGCTTTTGTGCCTTTTAAGAGGGAGACAGCGAGGATTGGACTCACGATCAATACCAGCAAAACGAAGTACATGGTCGCTGGTAATCATCGTGGGTTCATTAGTGGTGGTGGTTGCGAAATAGTGCTGGATGCTGAAAAATTTGAAGTGGTCGAAGAATTTGTGTATCTTGGAACATTAGTGACGTGCAATAATCATGTTATCCGCGGGTTGAAAAGGCGTATTGCAGCTGCAAATAGGGCTTATTACGGACTTCGTAACCAGCTTAAGTCCCGTAGTCTGCAAACGAAAACAAAACTCGCGCTTAGAGCATTATTGTAACGAATTTTTTTACCTTTATATCCCATTATTCATAAGATACTTGTTTCAGTATAGCTCTTTTCATTATAAAGTTGGGAAATTCATTGATACCGACCACGTTCGATTGTTGATCAGTTAATCATTTTAGACGTAATCGATCGACGCTAGTAAACCATTAATGTACTGAAATTTTTTATCTGTGTTTTTGTGGCCTATGTTACTGTACGGTTGTGTGAACATTCCTCTTCGTTTCATTTGGCTCTTTCCTCTTCGTTTCATTTTGCAGTTTACAAAATGAAACGAAGAGGAATGTTCACACAACCGTACAGTAGCTTATGCGCCACCCCCTGATAAGGGGGACTACTGACGTGCTTTCGAATCCGGCTAAGACTCTTATCAAGGCGGGCTAATAGTGGTTCAAACACTCTTGTTCATCGAACGACCCAATCAAGAAGCGAACGAAACCTCTTGAACTAAAATTAAATATATACAAAACTACCCGATAGAATATTAAACTAAAAGTTAAGCCATTTGAATAAAAAAAAACAACGGAAATGAACTATATTAATTAGCAAATTTTTCTAATTGAATTTCTCTTGCAGTTTACATTTATTGGCAGTTAAGGGCGTCCCTACTTAACTCTAGCCTACCTGACCTTCTTCCCCAAACCTGCTTATCCGTGTGTGGCGTCTCGACGCGTCTTGTGTTGTTGGGTTGACTCGTTGGCGATCGCATGCATTCGTGCTGCGGCGACTTGATGTCTCTCTCTAGCTGCAAGGACCTACGCTCAGCTCAATAATATCGACAATCGCCCGTTTAGATTTGAATTTGTCTAGTGGCCTTTCAAATTCGAGTTCCTCGCACGATCTGTTGGGCGTAATGGGTGGAATTTTCCGGTGAGTGGACTTTACCCATATACTGGGCTATGCAGCGAGTGAACTCGGTCGTCGAAACGTCGGCGGCACAATCGAGCAGTTACGCGCGAACGTTGCTTACCGGGCCTCGGTATGTGGCCGTCGATCACGTGGCATCTGACGTGAGCAGCATAGCAAGGTTGTCGAGAATACAAAAATGCAGCTTAAGCTAGTCAAAAAGGCGCAATATGCACTTTACAGCGACCGGCCCGAGAGAACTACACGTGATGAACACCAATCCGTACGATGGCCGACTGACGGTCCGGCCTGACCAAACACCCCACGTTGAGTAGGGGTCCTAATCAACGTGAATTACATTTAGCTGATATTGATCACTACATGTGGTAAAGTTGCTTACCTGGTCCTAACTTGTACTTATTTCTACAATGGTAGGTGCACTTTAATGGAATGACATTTTTATCAAATCCGGCTAAATGTATTCAAAAGCTTTAATTAGTTTCGGTGTATGGTCAAACGAATCAAAACTTACTAATAATTTAGGTCTTAGCCTGTTTTTACAAAACTGCTTTTAGAATACAATAGAATTGACTTGGCGTCGCTTGGTTTTTAAAGTTTGCGTAACACGTCCACTTCAGAAAGTTATTTCCACTCAAATGGCGAACTAATCCGGACTAACAGGATAATTGTTCTAATGAACAATATCTGCAGTATAGCGATTTTCAATAGCCGCAATGGAAAATTACTCGGTTTTCCTAGAACAAAAAGTTTCGTTTTTTTAAAATTTAAATAAGGCATTCGATGCATCATACACCTGATGTGCTCGAGTACAATCGAACTGCGACGAAATAGGTGATCGAGATCAGATAGATGAACTGACACGAGTGGAACTCAACACAACTACGCGAATTATGAGCTATCAGAGTTTCTAGCTTAGGAAAAGGTGGCACATACTTACTGAAAGCTTAGGTTGTATCTTTATGAATGGTAAAGATGGGAGATTTGCAGGGTAGGAAAAATTCGTTACATTTTGCCCACATGGAGTTCAATAAAAATTTTGAAATTTAATTTCAAAATTTTTATTGACCAAGGTTTTGCAGATTTCTATTGACTTATTCGCTTGGCTTATTTCACAACAACAATGACTCTAAAATATACTAAAGTATTTTACTAAGAAATAAAAACTTTTTCTGAAAAACTATAGTAGGAATCCGATTTATTTAATTGATAAATTGAAGTTTCTCTTAGATATTCGGTGCCAATCAAATAACGTTCCTTTTAACTTACTCCATCGCTTCCACTAATGACAACCAAATCAATATCAGAAACATCTGATCCTAATTAATCTAACCAATTCACTTCAGATTCATCTGAAAAAAAATCTTATTAAAGCCGACCAAATAACTCCAATAATAATTGGAAAACTGTAGTTCAGAACATTAGTACCGATTAACTCCAATAACAATTGGAAAACATTATAGTTACAGTTACTCTACGCATTTAGTCACTCATTCTCGCAAAGCAAACGCGCCCGAATCTCACTTTGCGTCCAAAGCTTTCCTTCCAGAATACCGAGAGAAACGACAAAATGTATAACTGAAGAGATGATGATATCAAACTAACGATCCTGCAACGTGTGTGGATATGGTTGAATATGAAAGTGTACTACGTAGCTTGTATGTATGATATATTTTTTTTTCTATATTGACTTCGTAAAGAAATATGTGGATAGTGTGAACGGATCGGACTCCCCACATGTAAGTTAAATCGTTGAACAATTGTTCCTAGCTAAACCTATACTAATTTAAGTTTGTTTACCTATTCTAGGTAATTAAAATTATTTGGATGGCATTATTTCTAATGAGAGGACACATCAGTGTTGTGTAATATATTGCATCGCGGTTTTATTTGGTGTTTTGCAACCGATTTCTTCATCTACGGAGCCTGCAGATGGATGCAAACATCATCGACGCGAGGAAACATAGTGATGACATCTCAAACGCCGGGATAAACCTCTGGAGAGTGTTTTAGTTAGTGAAACTAGTTGTTTATGTGCACTCTCTAGTGACACCGTCATAGCTTTATAATTCACGCCCGTTTTAAGAAGGAACCGTGGTATGTGCCAGGAATTGGTTTACCGTCCATCGTTTCCAAGGCATACGAGTTAGTTCCCAGTACATTGGTTATCCGTACTCTGGTGAATTTATTTGCTAGTTTGCCAACAAAGTTCTGGCCCTTATCAGATAGATGGGTGTTTTTCTTGTACACCTCTTCGCCTTTTCGAAACGTATGATTTTTGTTAGCTCGGAGATTGTATGGACGTGAGTAACGATTATATGCTTTCATCAGATTTTTTCTGACGATGACAAATAAGTCCCTCATTTCTTCTCCGAGGTTGGTAGGCTCGATATCAGACTCTCTTAGAAGTTCATACTCTGAACCTGAGCTAACCATATTCCTACCAAAATTTATGAAATACGGTGTGAATCCCGTACTGTCGTGAACGGAGGTCCTGATTGCTTTTGCGATTTGGTGTACCGACCTATCCCAATCTCTGTGGTCTTTTTGTTGATTGAGAGAGCACCGTATGGCGGTAACGATAACTCTGTTCACCCTTTCCGTGGGGTTCGGACTGGGGTGATAGACCGCTAGGTTCCAGTGCGTGACTCCATACGTAGTTAATAGGGTTTCGAATTGTTTTGACCTAAATACTTGTGCATTATCTGTAATGCAGACAGCTGGGGTACCAAATAAATTGAAAACTAAGTTTTCTACGAAGGTGCAGACAGAAATAGATGTTGCTGCATGCATGCACTGAACTAATACGAATTTCGAAAAGAAATCACATACTACGAACAGCCACATATTTCCCTTTCGGGATCTTGGATAAGGACCGAGGAAATCCATTGATATCATCTCCCAAGGACGGGAGCATAACTTAGGTTTACCACAAACCGGAGTGACATTGGTGTTAGGGATTTTGGACTCTTTGCAAACGGGGCAGTTTTGGCATATCCTTTTGATATCAGAGGCCATTCGAGGCCAATAATAGCGTTCTCGTACCTTCGCTAATGTCTTTAAAAATCCCAGGTGCGCTTCTTTATGGGCAACCTCAATGACACTTTTGCGTTCCGGCGACGGGACAACGTATTTCCAACGAAACCCGGAGTCCTCAGGGATTGTCGAGTTGGTAATAAATTTGAATATTTTTCCGTTCGTGATTCGGAAATCTCTATAGCGGTCTGGGTATTTGGTAATCATGTCTTTTAGTTGGCTGATGTATGGATCTTCAAGAACGGCATCAATGGTGTTTATAGCGCGAGAAAGAGCATCATGGGAATATTTTCCGACCCTTTTTTATACTGTAGCACAATTTCATACTTGGCCAGCTTTAGTGCCCATCTTGCGATTCGCGGGGACTTCGACTCGATCGACATGCTTTGAAGGAAGGTAAGGCTCATCGCATCCGTCTGTACGATAAAGGGTGTACCTTCCACAAAGTGTTTAAAGTGTTCGATACTCAGTAAGACCGCTAAACACTCTCTCTCAGTCGCACTGTATCGCCTTTGCGTGCTAGAGAGTTTTTTTGAGTAGTACGCTATCGTTTTTCTCTCACCATCCTGAATTTGGACTAGAACAGCGCCCACGGCAAGATCAGAACTGTCAGTCTCTATTATGAACGGCAACTGAAAATCTGGATTTGCGAGTATCGGTCCAGATATTAAAGCTGATTTGAGTTTCTCCATAGCCACATCAGCTTCTTCGGTCCAGCTAAATTTCCGCCGATTTTTCTTTAAGAGGTTGCTAATCGGAGTAACAATTTCGGAATAATTGGCGATGAATTTTTGGTAAAATCCCGCTAATCCGAGAAGGCGTCGGATGTCCTTTACACATTGTGGCGTTGGGTAATCCAAAACAGGCTGAATTTTACTCGCATCCATGGAAAGCCCTTGTTCTGACAAAATGTATCCAAGATACTTGATTTTAGTTTGACAGAATTTACTTTTGCCAAGGTTGATGGTTAACCCAGCGTGTAATAGCCTCTCAGCGACTATTCGAATTAATCTTAGGTGTTCTTCAAAAGAGTTAGACATTATTATTATGTCGTCTAAGTATACATACACCCAGGGTTCCAAGTCATGACCGATAATACGAGCCATTAGCCTCGCCATCGTCGCTGGCGCATTCGTGAGTCCGAACGGCATGACGGTAAATCGAAATAGTCCCTTATTGGTCCTGAATGCTGTCTTATCTTTCGCGCTCTCCTCCAGTGGAACCTGGTAATACGACTCGGACAAATCGATAACGCTGAAGTACTTAGATCTCTGAATTCGCTGAAGGATACCCATCATGTTGGGAAATGGGTAGTCATCTTTCTTGGTGCTCTGGTTCAATCGGCGCGAATCTAAACATATACGCCACTTACCATTGGCTTTCTTTATAGGAAGGATGGGATTCAAGAAATCAACCACTCCTTTACATTCTTCTACCACTCCCAGTCGCTGCATTCGCTGAACTTCGGAATCAATGACTTGTTCAACCGTAGGGGACCATCTATACGATGGAAATCTCTTCGGTTTAGATCCCGGAAGCAGAACAATTGTGTGTTCCATTAGATGAGTTCGACCTAGCGTGCCCTCTTTTGTCGCTGGCAGCTGCTTTACCGCTAAAAAAAGAGCGGCCCGTTCCGGAGGCGTCAAAACGTGTTCTGTTTCTAACTCATCCGGGTTTTGTAAGCGAGGCTCAGGTATTTCGATTGTAGGGATTTCGAGGCTGTCATCCAGTGTAAGTTCCTGATTTGGTGCGGTGGCGAAATTACCCGGAATCAGTTGAAAGCAAACTTTTTCACTGTCTTCGGAAAAGTAATCTTCGACCAACGCGAGATCAATAGCATTCACCGTTTCACAAGTCGCTGGTTTGGTTACAGTTGGTCCTGTTAAATGGTATCCAAATTTTTCCATAAAATCCATTCCAAGAATTAACGTTTTCTTCAATTCGGGAACTACGATTGTCGGTAAGACATGGGTCACCGAATCAATTGACAACGGTAGATTTACAAATCCGATGCATTGATATGGAGTGCCATCGGCCGTAGAGATTTTGAGGTTCGAAGGTTGAATTTTCAAGCCAAGCTTACCAATTAGGTCTTGCGAGCTAATAATTGATAAGCTAGCTCCCGTATCAGCCAGCGCATCGACTTGCTCTGATAAAATACGGACTTTTAGATGGGGACATTTAGTTAAGGAAGTATTGATGGTACATATTCGGTTGAAATGTTCAAAATTGGATTTGGGAATCTTTGGTGAGCGATTCGAGGAGGCCTGATTCCCGAGAAGCTCCTCACTTACTCGTTTTTTTCTTCCTCTCTGTCCCTATCATCGAGGTTGTGATTGTTGGGACATCGAAAAGCGGTTGTATTCAGATGTCCACAAATGTGGCAAAAGATGACCTTCTTTTTATCGCATTCACGCCATAAATGACCCATCTGCCGACAATTCCAACACAGTGCTTGGGATGAGGTTTTGTTAGGATTATCTTTATATTTTCGGACGAACTTGTTGGCTTTATGCTGAATAGCATATACCTGATCATCCTCGTCATCGGTTCGCTCCGTTTCCGAATCATCTTCGGCCTCAATCTGATGGACTTGAGCTTTGGAAGACCCACCAATTTGGTACAGGTTTGGTTCTAGGGCATCAAATTTGAAGCACATCTGTGCAAGATGCTCGATTGAGTAGATCGGCTCTAAGGCTAACCTTCTCTTATAACTCATCTTCATATTTTCGACTATTAAGTCAAACTTTTCCCTTTCGGACATTTTATGAATCATCCTCTGGGACAAAGTTTCTACATCCGTCAGAAAGGCGCTGAATAACTCATTCGGCCTCTGTCTACGGTTCCTAAGTTCTTCCTAATTAACTGATCCCTATTTGGATTATCGAAACGCATTTTAAATTCATTTCCAAAGCTTCCCAAGACAGGAATTTTTCTTCATAGGTTGTGAACCAAGTGTACGCACCGTCTTTAAACAAAAGATGAGCGTGCATCCTTAGGTCTTCCTTAGTAATCGCATATGAGCGACATAAGATGCTGATTTGGCGCAAAAAATCAGTGACGGGAATTACATTATTGTCGCCACTAAATTTTGGCCACTTTTCAATTATATTGCACTGTTGGTGCGGCAAACGCCTTGAGAAAGTTGATGAAGCAGCCGAGTTCGGAATTGGCATGGGTTCATAGGGGTTACGAAAAGAAACATGAGGAGGAGGGTTGACTTCCTGTCGAAACAGGGGTCTCTGTTCCCTGGAACGTACATCTGATTGATGCTCTTCATAATGCGGTCTTCTTTCATTTTCAGGAGTCGGTGTTCTTGTCGGATAATGGTCTCGTGATGACAATTGGAGCGGAGGTGTCGGATCGGCAAATCTGGTTCGATGTGTCCCAATGATCCCTCTGGAAATCAGGGAAACTTCAGTATCACGAAAACCCACGTTGGCGATTTGATCAGCTAGATGACTTACGTCAGATTGGAAGTCTGCCTGACGACTAGTGCTCTCACTTCGAAGCTTCTGTAGGTACGATTTCACATAGGCTTCAATCTCCGAAGTATGCACAAACTCATTGACATTTCGTTCACTCATTTCAGGATTTCGCAAGGTTGTTGACGGAGGATGCTGTTCCGAAGGTGGCCTCGGCATCGACAGACCTTCATCAACTGGTCTACGGATGGGTGAATCCAGTTGGTTGGCCATTGAACGTACAGAGTCAACCAACAAGCTGCTCAGCATTGTCGCATCGGTGGCTTGAGATTTGATGGATTGTTGGGACGAGGTGGAACCACACGATTATCAAGGAAAGGGTTTGCCAGCGATCCCGGTGCAGATCTACGACGACTATCAGGCTCTTCAGCTTCCGATCGTAATGGACCGTCTGATCGACGGCAGTTGACATCCTTTCGAGTTGATAGAAACGGATTCAAGACCCTAGCGGACGGTGAAGGAAGTTCCCCTCCTACTGCCCCTTCTTCATCCAACGGACTCATCGGTATGAAACCATCTCCGGGTGCGGCTAGGTTCGTCGGCTCAATTGGAGTTGTGTTGTTGACCAACCGTGAGAAGCTGGCTAATCCAGGACTATTTGTCGGGGTTGATTCCAATGGACGTCTCGTTTCAACCGGAACAACTTTACTCGTTGGTACCAGAGACGTAGCCTTACAGAAGTCTACATCAAAATATTTCTCCGCGATACTAGCAATAACGTACAAAACCATGATCTGATCCTCTCTTTGTTTTTCAGATTGCGGCACATATCGTCGCATCCGTTTGTGACAATGAACAAGACGGATAGACAACCGTCGTAATGTCCATTGACCAAATGCTTTTCAATTTCTTCCAATTTGTGGGGATTTCCACCAAATCACGATGGAAGTTATATTTAGACGTCCAGACACGACTAGGATCTTCAAGGATACGAAGAAGTCTGCGTGCTGTTCGACGTTTCGCTACCAGGAGCGAGTCGGTCAATTGACCTCGAATATTTAATTCATAATCAATCTCGTCTTCCGCGAGGTCATTAGCATTGATGCGGTAACCATCCATTCTAATTTAATTTTAATTCAATGTAAACCTAGTAATTTATGATGATTTTTTTTTGTATTGTTGTAATAAAGTAAATAATCTGAAAAAAAAGTTATTAATACTAGGTATCTATCAACTATCAAATAATTTAATGGCAATTCCAATAAGAAACTTCAATTCATTCAATAACTCGTAGACTAAAAAAAATATCCTAGAATAAGCCAATTCTAATAATGTTTTATGAACCAATTCAATTACTTTTAGCAAACTAATAGAAAAAGAAAATTGTAAGTAAATCTACTAAATACTAAATACCGATCTGCAATAATGTGTTCCAAGAAGTGAAGCACTATTAACGGCCCCACGTTGGGCGCCAAATGAAACGAAGAGGAATGTTCACACAACCGTACAGTAGCTTATGCGCCACCCCCTGATAAGGGGGACTACTGACGTGCTTTCGAATCCGGCTAAGACTCTTATCAAGGCGGGCTAATAGTGGTTCAAACACTCTTGTTCATCGAACGACCCAATCAAGAAGCGAACGAAACCTCTTGAACTAAAAAATAAATATATACAAAACTACCCGATAGAAAATTAAACTAAAAGTTAAGCCATTTGAATAAAAAAAACAACGGAAATGAACTATATTAATTAGCAAATTTTTCTAATTGGAATTTCTCTTGCAGTTTACATTTATTGGCAGTTAAGGGCGTCCCTACTTAACTCTAGCCTACCTGACCTTCTTCCCCAAACCCGCTTATCCGTGTGCGGCGTCTCGACGCGTCGTGTGCTGTTGGGTTGACTCGTTGGCGATCGCATGCATTCGTGCCGCGGCGGCTTGATATCTCTCTCTCTAGCTGCAAGGACCTACGCTCAGCTCAATAATATCGACAATCGCCCGTTTAGATTTGAATTTGTCTAGTGGCCTTTCAAATTCGAGTTCCTCGCACGATTCGTTGGGCGTAATGGGTGGAATTTTCCGGTGAGTGGACTTTTACCCATATACTGGGCTATGCAGCGAGTGAACTCGGTCGTCGAAACGTCGGCGGCACAATCGAGCAGTTACGCGCGAACGTTAAGCTTGCCGGGCCTCGGTATGTGGCCGTCGATCACGTGGCATCTGATATGAGCAGCGTAGCAAGATTGTCGATAATACAAAAAAGGCAGCTTGAGCTTGTCAAAACGGCGCAATATGCACTTTACAGCTACCGGTCCGAGAGAACTAAACGAGATGAGCACCAATCCGTACGATGGCCGACTGACGGTCCGGCCCGACCAAACACCCCACGTTGAGTAGGGGTCCTAATCAACGTGAATTACATTTAGCTGATATTGATCACTACATGTGGTAAAGTTGCTTACCTGGTCCTAACTTGTACTTATTTCTACAATGGTAGGTGCACTTTAATGGAATGACAATTTTTATCAAATCCGGCTAAATGTATTCAAAAGCTTTAATTAGTTTCGGTGTATGGTCAAACGAATCAAAAACTTACTAATAATTTAGGTCTTAGCCTGTTTTTACAAACTGCTTTTAGAATACAATAGAATTGACTTGGCGTCGCTTGGTTTTTTAAAGTTTGCGTAACACGTCCACTTCAGAAAGTTATTTCCACTCAAATGGCGAACTAATCCGACCAACAGGATAATTGTTCTAACGAACAATATCTGCAGTATAGCGATTTTCAATAGCCGCAATGGAAAATTACTCGGTTTTCCTAGAACAAAAAGTTTCGTTTTTTTTAATTTAAATAAGGCATTCGATGCATCATACACTCCGATGTGCTCGAGTACAATCGAACTGCGACGAAATAGGTGATCGAGATCAGATAGATGAACCGACACGAGTGGAACTCAACACAACTACGCGAATTATGAGCTATCAGAGTTTCCCTAGCTTAGGAAAGGTGGCAGCACATACTTACTGAAAGCTTAGGTTGTATCTTTATGAATGGTAAAGATGGGAGATTTGCAGGGTAGGAAAAATTCGTTACACTACTCTGATTCTTCCGGTGGTTTTATACGGCCATGAGACATGGACGTTAAAGGAGGCTGATCGGAGAGCTCTAGGAGTGTTTGAGCGTAAGGTGCTGCGGACAATACTCGGCGGTAAACAGGAGAACGGTATATGGCGGCGTCGCATGAATAACGAATTGTACCAGGTGTATAAAGGACAGGATATTATTAAGCTTATACAACACGGCAGACTACGGTGGGCTGGTCACGTTGTCTGTATGCCGGAAGAACGTCAAGCGAAGATAATATTTAGTAGAGAACCCGGAAGAGGCCACAGGCTTCGTGGAAGGCCACGTACACGATGGCTTTTTGCAGTTGAAGAGGACCTGAGGGCGCTCAATGTTCAGGGCGACTGGAAGCGATTGGCCCAGGATCGAGTCCAGTGGAGAAGGATACTCCATTCGGCGTAGGTTCATAGAAGAGCTGTAGCCCATCAAGCATCAAGTAAGTAGTAGCTGGAGCAACTTCCAAACGTCAGTATGGAGGAACTTTTGAACGAAATGCTGGAAGAACTTCCAGACGACATCCTGGAGGAACTTTTGGACAAAATTCTGGAGAAACTTCCGGACAAAATCAAGAAAGAACTTCAAGAGTCCTGGAGGAATTTCTGGACGACATTCTGGAGGAACTTCCGGACGAAATGTTGGGGAACTTCCGGAAGAGTTTCTGGCTGAACTTCGGACGAAATCCTGGAGGAACTTCAGGACGAAACCATACAGGAACTTCTCAACGACATCCTGCTGGAAATTCGGGACGACATCTATGAAAAACTTTTGAATGAAATCCTAGAGGAACTTCCGGACGAAACCTTGGAGAAAGCTTCGGACGCCATTGTGGAGGAACTTTCGGACGAAATGTTGGAGGAACTTCCAGATGAAATCCTAGAAAAAATTCTGGAAGAATTCCTGGATGAACTTCCGGAGGAACTTCTGGATGAAATCCTGGAGAAACTTGCGGACGACATCCTGGAGGAACTTCCGGACGAAATGTTGGAGAAACTTCCGATGGAATTTCTGGCTGAACTTCGGACGAAATCCTGGAGGAACTTCAGGACGAAACCATACAGGAACTTCTTAACGACATCCTGCTGGGAATTCGGGACGACATCTATGAAAAACTTTTGAATTAAATCCTAGAGGAACTTCCGGACGAAATCCTGGAGAAAGCTTCGGACGCCATCGTGGAGGAACTTTCGGACGAAATGTTGGAGGAACTTCCAGATGAAATCCTAGAAAAAATTCTGGAAGAATTCCTGGATGTACTTCCGGAGGAACTTCTGGATGAAATCCTGGAGAAACTTGCGGATGAAATCCTGGAGGAACTTCCGAAAAAAAATCTGGAGGAACTTCCGGACCAAAACCTGGAAGAACTTCCGGACGAGAACTAGGAGGAACTGCCGAACGAGATCCTGGAGATACTTCCGGACGACACCCGAGTGCAAGTTCCAGACAACATCCTGGAGGAACTTCAGGAAGCATTTCTGGAAATTCTTCCGAAGAAATATCTGGATGAATGTCCAGGAAGTCGTAGAAAAGAAAATTCATAAGGAATTTGTTGAGGTACTTCTGAAGAAATTCCGAAGATTTTTTTAAGCTTGAAATTAGTCAACACTCACTCACGCCACCGCCGCTGGCTGAAAATGATCTTTCACGCCGACGCCGTTAAAAATTCAATCGACCCACAAAACATACAAAACACTTGTCATAAGACGAGTTTGTATAATCCCATTGAATTCCACCACTTAATTGTATATTGACAGATACGTATTTCGACCTCAACAGTAAGGCCGTCTTCAGTGTCTCGTACTTAACTCGACTTTAAGTCGTGAAATTAAGTTTATTCGGGAAATGTGTAACTGCTGTTTGTTATTTCTAAAGCACCTCCAACTTGTGTCTACACGGTTCTATCACAAACGCCCGAATGACACTCGCCCGAATGACAAACGCCCGAATTCCATTCGCCCGAATAGACCAAACGCCCGAAAAGACCAAACGCCCGAAAAGACCATTCGCCCGAATGGACCGTTCGCCCGAAAAGACCATTTGCCCGAATGGATCATTCGCCCGAATAGACTATATGCCCGAATAAACTCTTCACATATCTTGATGAAAAGTTTGTTTTGTGACTAATAAAAAGAAATTGTATATTTGATTTCCTATACTTATCTCATTTTTTTTGTACACGTCTCTCACATGCATCTAAATATTCGTTTCGTTTATGTGTGAAATAATAAGAAAAATTATGACGTTATGTACTTTATTTTTTATTTTTATTCAAATAATGACTTGATTTCTTCATATACGTATAAATAAAGTCCTTTAATGTAGCTTCATACATCGAGAATTTGGCCCGCAGATATTTTTCCCAGGGCACAGGGACCAAAATCCGACAGAAAACTTTCCCGAGGTGTAAAGCGCCATTTAACATTGATTATAAATAAAATCTACTCATCACTGTCTTGAAATCCATTCACATAGAATAAAAAGTCAGTTTCAATCGCTCAGCATTGTTGAGAGAATCAGATATTAAAATATGTTTTATGTATGCTGGTTACTTACACCGGTCCACAAGCATCCTGAAATGAATCAAAACCCGATGGAATAATTAGAGCTGTAGCAAAAAATAACGTTGCAATGGTATTTATTTAAACCAATCGTCAAAAATAAGGGAGCAACTAGGAATTCACCCTTCTTTTCTTTATACATTGTTCTTTCTAAATATCAATTTTTCCATTTCGAAACATGTGCTGTGCATATGCACAGCCAACACCCAACCGGCGGATGTTAGATTTTCTAACAATTCTGTATAAGAACTGGGCATATGCGAAATTGTTAGATTCTTATACAAAAAATGTTAGCTATCATACAAATATTGTTAGAAAAGCTTACAAAATTGTTAGATTCTTATACAATACTTGTATAAGAATCTAACATTTTCGCATATGCCCAGTTCTTATACAGGTTTTGGTACATTCTTATACAGAATTGTTAGAAAATCTAACATCCGCCGGTTGGGTGAAGATATTTAACTTTTTTCATGTTAAGATATAACAAAGGCATTAACGGAGGTTCGAAAATCTTGCCCACAGAAAAGTATTTTTATTATGAAAGCAAATATTGTGTGAATGGGGTGTACCCGTTAGGCATAATGGACGTTATATATAAATGACCCAAAGAACAGCCCATGACATAAAGAAGGCAGAATTATACCAGACGTCCATTATGCCTAACGTACATCATCCCTAACGTCCGTAATGCGTAACGTCCATCATGGCTAACGTATTTATTCCTAACGTAGTGGACTCATGTGAATGGTCGCCAATCAACGCACAAAAAGACCACTAGAGACCCACTTTTCTCCCCTTCACTATGGTCGGTCTATGAAAATACCCCAAACAGTATTCCTCGAACTTCCAATCACATTTTAGGGAGGCACAATAAGTGGAGTATGCTTTTGAAAGAACGAAGACCTCCGTTTTACAGCGTTCCAAAACAGTTTCAACTAGAAGAAAGAAATGCGACCACTGATACCCTACGACCGCTGTAGGCTAAGCAGACATCTAAAATAGCAGAAAAGAAAAAAAAACTAGACAAACTGGTACGTTTATATATTCCAGGTGATTGGCATATTTTTTCTTTTAATATTATTAGAAAAAATAACATGTTGTTATAGAATCTGGTGGTAAATAACAACATAAATATATGACCTATTCGGGCGAATGGATCATTCGGGCGAGTGGTCTATTCGGGCGAGTGGTCCATTCGGGCGAATGGTCTTTTCGGGCGTTTGGTCTTTTCGGGCGAATGGAATTCAGGCGACTGTTACATTCGGGCGAGTGTCATTCGGGCGTTTGTGATAGAATCGTCTACACAACTCATACGCTACCATACTTCATAGTAAATGACCGATCAGTTCTTTCCTCACATATCCCGAAGCTCGCAACGATTCTTCATTAACAGATAAAGCTAAGCACATCTTTTCATTTTAGTAAAATTCACTGTGGGTGTCACTTTTTCACAGTTCCAAACAGCCGATCGTATGGCATACCTATGAAGAAAACATTATTTGAAGCACTTTGGGCTATATATTTTCTTAAAACTGCACATGAACATGATCGAATTTCTTCAATTAGTCCCAACTAACTGCAGCATGAGTTTCATCACTGTAATCGATTCACCAATTAGATACAATTCGGTACCCCACTACGGTCGCTTCAACACTTTATCCCAATAACTCCGATAGTACCACCGCCGATTCCGGCTCATCCTGACTCGCAAATTGCCCGGCGTCGACTGACAGGCGTGACCCATCTCTCCCGATCGTCGTCAGTATCGTCTTGCTGTTGTTGGCATGTCTCACGCCACAGAGTGACCAATCAAGAGAATTTAATAAATTTACTTTTTAAATTTGTTTGGCATTCTACTCTCCGGCGCAGAATGTACTAAACTAAGTCAGCGAGTGAGTGCGGCAGACAGTCGCAAACACTGACAGCATCTCACATGGGTTAATACGCACGCTTGGAGCCGCAACCAACAACCAGTCAGCGCAATGCGTAAAGGGATTCCGTTGTTCTTTAATCGGACGATGATGGGTGGAACAAGTGTGCGCTCGCGCTGAGAAAGGCACGCGTACGTTTTTTTTACACAGGCCATTAGTCAGAATGCAGCATCTTATTCGATCACAGAGTAGGGTTGCTCGGGTTTGAGAAGCATTTTTGACGTGCAATGCTCTCGATATGTCGCTTGATCACCCCTTCTGAACAGTAGCCAATTTGTAAGATACGGCCGACTGGGTTGATACGAATACTCTCCGCTGGGCTGTACATTGACCATCACCGCTGAAACATGTAGCGCTTGACTCGGAGCGCGGTGGTGACTTATTGTGACTTTTCTCCGAGCACTTTTCCGGAGAAAAAGCCGACTAATAAATTAATGCAAACCATTAGAGCAGTTGGGAGCTATCGCGATCGGTTCAGTTCGGAGTTAATTAAAAAAGCGTTCCCATCAGATGACGGCTGACGAAACGGTTCAACGAGATGGGCGGTCGTCGTTCAGTTTGTTGGATTACAATATGCGCCTTTTATTCATGCCTTCTGTGAACTCATGCGCTTATTCAAAACATCAGTGATGTTAATAACGATGATACATACTGCTGCAATGTTTAATTTGTGGGAGAGTTGAAACCATTGCATTGGTTAGGAATCAAGTGCCGCTTATGACTGGTTTACAATATGAATTTTAAAAACTTTTGGTATGCTGATCCTTGATGGTATTGCACTACAAAGCAATAGATTTTTATTTATTTATTATCAGACTAAGGCCGGAGTGGCCTGTGCTGCTCATAAAAATCTTCTCCATTCAACTCGGTCCATGGCTGCACTTCGCCAACCACGCAGTCTGCGGAGAGTCCGCAAATCATCCTCCACCTGATCGATCCACCTTGCCCGCTATGCACCTCGCCTTCTTGTTCCCGTCGGATCGTTGTCGAGAGCCATTTTCACCGGACTACTGTCCGACATTCTGGCTACGTGCCCGGCCCACCGCAGTCTTCCGATTTTCGCGGTGTTAACGATGGATGGTTCTCCCAACAGCTGATGCAACTCGTGGTTCATTCGCCTCCTCCACGTACCGTCCGCCAACGCCAACGAGCATCGTCCAGGTCTCGTGTCCGTAGAGAACTACCGGTCTTATAAGCGTTTTGTAGACAGTCAGTTTGGTACGGCGGCGAACTCTATTCGATCGGAGCGTCTTATGGAGTCCAAAGTACGTACGATCTCCAGCCACTATGCGTCTCCGAATTTCTCTGCTGGCATCGTTATCGGCGGTCACCAGTGAGCCCGAGTACATGAATTCTTCAACCAACTCGATTCCGTCACCACCGATAGAAACTCGTGGTGGGTGGCTTACATTGACCTCTCTTGAGCCTCTTCCTATCATGTACTTCGTCTTCGACGTGTTGATGACTAGTCCAATCCGTTTAGTTTCGCTTTTCAGTCTGATGTAGGCTTCCTCCATCCTCTCAAAGTTACGTGCCATGATATCAATGTCGTCGGCGAAACCAAATAAATGGACGGACTTCGTGAAAATCGTACCACTCGTGTCAATCCCTGCCCTTCGTATTACTCCCTCCAAAGCGATGTTGAATAGCAGACACGAAAGACCATCACCTTGCCGTAACCCTCTACGGGTTTCGAAGGGACTCGAGAATGCCCCTGAAACTCGAACTACGCACATCACCCCGATCCATCGTCGCCTTGATCAACCGTATCAGTTTATCCGGAAATCCGTTTTCGTGCATTAGATGCCATAGCTGGTCTCGATCGATTGTATCATATGCGGCTTTGAAGTCGATAAATAGATGATGTGTGGGCACGTTGTATTCGCGGCATTTCTGCAATACCTGACGTATGGCGAACACCTGGTCTGTGGTAGAGCGTTCACTCATAAATACCGCCTGGTACTGCCCCACGAACTCGGTACTCGCGCGGTAGTTGCTACAATCCAGCTTATCGCCCTTTTTGTAGATGGGACACACGACACCTTCCATCCACTCCTATGGCAGAACCTCATCCTCCCAAACATTGGTAATCACCCAGTGCAGCGCTCTAGCCAGTGCCTCACCACCGTGTTTAAACAGCTCTCCTGGTAGTTGGTCAACTCCAGGGGCTTTGTTGTTTTTCAGCTGGCCGATCTCCTCCTGGATTTCCTGGAGATTCGGAGCCGGAAGTCGCATGTCCTGCGCGCGTGCTCCTAGGTTCATTACCATACCGCCACCGTTGTCTGCCATATTGCCATTCAGGTGCTCTTCGTAGTGCTCTCGCCACCATTGGATCACCTCACGGTCGTTTGTAAGAAGGTTCCCGTTTATGTCCATACACATATCGGGCTGTGGCACGTGGCCCTTACGTGAACGGTTAAACTTCTCATAGAACTTTCTTGCGTTATTAGCGCGGTACAGTTCCTCCGTCTCTTCACGGTCTCGATCTTCCTGCTGGCGCTTTTTCCTCCGGAAAATCGAGTTTTATCTGTTCCGCGCCCGTTTGTATCGCCTCGTTCGCTCTCGTGCGGTGTTGCAGCAATCTCGCCCATGCTGCATTCTTCTCCTCAACTAACTGCTCACATTCGCCGTCATACCAGTCGTTTCTCTGATCCGGAGCCACTGTGCCTAGTGCAGCGGTTGCGGTGCTTCCAATGGCGGATCGAATATCTCTCCAGCCATCTTCAAGAGATGCTGCGCCTAGCTGCGCTGAGTGGTTGAGTGAGTAAGAGTGGTTGAGTGAGTAAGAGTGGTTGAGTGAGTAAGAGTGGTTGAGTGAGTAAGAGTGATTGATTGAGTAAGAGTGGTTGAGTGAGTAAGAGTGGTTGAGTGAGTAAGAGTGGTTGAGTGAGTAAGAGTGGTTGAGTGAGTAAGAGTGGTAAAGTGAGCAAAAGTGGTTGAGTGAGTAAGAGTGGTTGAGTGAGTAAGAGTGGTTGAGTGAGTAAGAGTGGTTGAGTGAGTAAGAGTGGTGTAGTGAGTAAGAGTGGTTGAGTGAGTAAGAGTGGTTGAGTGAGTAAGAGTGGTTGAGTGAGTAAGAGTGGTTGAGCGAGTAAGAGTGGTTGAGTGAGTAAGAGTGGTGTAGTGAGTAAGAGTGATAGAGTGAGTAAGAGTGGTTGAGTGAGTAAGAGTGGTTGAGAGAGTAAGAGAGGTTGAGTGAGTAAGAGTGTTTTTTTTTTTTCTTCCTAAACAATGGAGGGGGAATCTGCTCAACAGACATCCTGGGTTGACCAGGAAGTGCTGGGTTAGGGGCCACCTCCAATGAGGGAGGCAGGACTGCATCCCCGACCAGCTAAACCGTTTCCATTGCCGCCAAGCCCATCGTCGCTTCGGTACAACCAGAAAGTAATGCTTCAAAGGGGGGCCAGTGCATAACGCACCCTCGAGGTTAGCTGCGTGTCCTTGCAGCATCGAACATCGTGACTCGCTTTTTTAGAAGAACACCATGGTATCGTGCCAGCGCATTGCCGGCTTTCCAGGTAGCTTTACCACGCCCTATGTCCTCGGAAGGTGGGCAGGGTCGACTTCGCGCCTGCTTCCCTCTGCACGACTGGTATCAAGAATGATGATGCCGCGTGCACCCCAAATTGACCTTTCTGCGATAGGGCCTATTCGCCAGCACACAGAGGGACTTGCCGACGCGGTGCCTACGCCTGCCCCAGCCTTGACGAGGACCCCTTTCCGTCCTCGGGCTCGGAACCCGCCCGGTTGACCGACGCCGCGAAAGCGACGATACCAAGTTGTTTTTCACGCGGCCACTTGTTCGATAAAAGGATCGAGTTCGACCACAGGGCACCGGTATGACCCATGAAGCCGACTCCGAACCCTTGGACCACCTCTTATTTGCGCCTGAACTAGCCATCCCTCGAGTCCACGCGCCACCTTCTGTGTAGCTCCGAGACGATTTGGACGATAGCCGATAAAACGGCGTTCCAGCCAACTTCATCTTTACACATCCTCCGAACTAGGTTGTCCGGGTAGTGTCCAGACCACATGTGGCAAGCATGTGGTCACGCATTGTGCGAAAACGCGGGCACACGAACAACACGTGTTCCGCCGTTTCCTCTAAACCAACGCACACCGGACACTCGGGCGAGGCCGAGTGTCCGAACCGGTGTAGGTACTGTCTGAAGCAACCATGGCCTGTAAGGACCTGGGTCAGGTGGAAAGTGATTTCCCCATGGCGCCTCTTGACCCACGTACCTATCTCCGGTATCAACCTATGTGTCCATCTACCCTTAGTGGAACTGTCCCACGCACGCTGCATCGCCCGTTTGTATCGCCTCGTTCGCTCTCGTGCGGTGTTGCAGCAATCTCGCCCATGCTGCATTCTTTTCCTCAACTAACTGCTCACATTCGCCGTCATACCAGTCGTTTCTCTGATCCGGAGCCACTGTGCCTAGTGCAGCGGTTGCGGTGCTTCCAATGGCGGATCGAATATCTCTCCAGCCATCTTCAAGAGATGCTGCGCCTAGCTGCGCTGAGTGGTTGAGTGAGTAAGAGTGGTTGAGTGAGTAAGAGTGGTTGAGAGAGTAAGAGTGGTTGAGTGAGTAAGAGTGATTGATTGAGTAAGAGTGGTTGAGTGAGTAAGAGTGGTTGAGTGAGTAAGAGTGGTTGAGTGAGTAAGAGTGGTTGAGTGAGTAAGAGTGGTAAAGTGAGCAAAAGTGGTTGAGTGAGTAAGAGTGGTTGAGTGAGTAAGAGTGGTTGAGTGAGTAAGAGTGGTTGAGTGAGTAAGAGTGGTGTAGTGAGTAAGAGTGATTGAGTGAGTAAGAGTGGTTGAGTAAGTAAGAGTGGTTGAGTGAGTAAGAGTGGTTGAGCGAGTAAGAGTGGTTAAGTGAGTAAGAGTGGTGTAGTGAGTAAGAGTGATAGAGTGAGTAAGAGTGGTTGAGTGAGTAAGAGTGGTTGAGAGAGTAAGAGAGGTTGAGTGAGTAAGAGTGTTTTTTTTTTTTTCTTCCTAAACAATGGAGGGGGAATCTGCTCAACAGACATCCTGGGTTGACCAGGAAGTGCTGGGTTAGGGGCCACCTCCAATGAGGGAGGCAGGACTGCATCCCCGACCAGCTAAACCGTTTCCATTGCCGCCAAGCCCATCGTCGCTTCGGTACAACCAGAAAGTAATGTAATGTTGTAATGAAAGTAATGTTGTCCGGGGTAGTGTCCAGACCACATGTGGCAAGCATGTGGTCACGCATTGTGCGAAAACGCGGGCACACGAACAACACGTGTTCCGCCGTTTCCTCTAAACCAACGCACACCGGACACTCGGGCGAGGCCGAGTGTCCGAACCGGTGTAGGTACTGTCTGAAGCAACCATGGCCTGTAAGGACCTGGGTCAGGTGGAAAGTGATTTCCCCATGGCGCCTCTTGACCCACGTACCTATCTCCGGTATCAACCTATGTGTCCATCTACCCTTAGTGGAACTGTCCCACGCACGCTGCATTGTGCGACACGGTACGGTACGCGCTCGCAACTCTTAGGCACATGAGCCTATACGTACTTTCTAACTTCGTTCTGTAGCAGTTAATACGCAGGGCCGTGCCCCAAGCTGGCCCCCCATACCTCAGTATGGACAGAGCAACGCTAGCCAGAAGCTTGCGCTTGCTGGCATAAACCGCAGAGCTATTGGACATCATCCGGGACAATGCCACTATAGCTGTGGAGGCACGCTTGCAGGCGTAATTGACGTGGCTACCAAAGGTGAGCTTATCGTCGATTATTACCCCCAAAGAGTTTGATTGAGCGTTCAGAGGTGATCGTGCAGTTGCCTGCCCTTATCACCGCTTGCTGCTCCGACTTTCGGTTGTTAACAACAACCACCTCAGTCTTGTGGTGAGCCAGTTCTAACTTCCTGGAACTCATCCACTCCTCCACAATTGCGATCGAGTGGGCTGCAGTCAACTCCACCTCTTCGATCGATTCGCCGTAGACCTCCAGCGTAATATCGTCAGCGAAGCCGACGATTGCCACGCCCACCGGGAACTTCAACCTCAAGACACCGTCGTACATGACGTTCCATAACACCGGACCCAGTATGGAACCTTGCGGAACCTCTGAGGTTATGTCAACACACTTCCGACCCGCCTCCGTGTCGTATACCAGTACTCGATTCTGGAAGTAGCTTGAGAATCTTGTACAGGTACTGGAATTCCAAGACGCAGGAGCGCATCTGCAATAGCTGCCCAACTGGCACTATTGAAAGCATTCCTCACGTCGAGAGTCACTACTGCACAATAGCGAACTACCCTCCTCTTACGCTGGATAGCTATCTCCGCGGATTTGGTAACCGACAAGATAGCGTCTACGGTCGACTTACCCTTTCGGAAGCCAAACTGGTTACTCGATAGACCATCCGCACCCTCCGTGCGTATCAACAACCTGTTGAGGATGATCTTCTCGAGCACCTTCCCCGCCATATCAAGCAGGCATATTGGTCTATATGCCGACGGATCCCAATAGGACCAAGCTCTGCCTGTCCCATGCTTCAGGGAAGACTCCCTCGTCCAGGCATCTCTGCATGACAGATCTGAACATCTCGGGAGCCTCGGCAATGGCCGCTTTAATGGCCAGGTTCGGAATACCATCCGGTCCTGGCGCCTTACCTACACTAAGGGACTGTGCAATCCCCGCAAGTTCCGCCACCGTTACTCTTCCCTCGTCGGCCACCCTGGCTCCTGGCAGCTCCACGAAGGAGGCCAGGGCTTGGGTCGTGACGTGGGAAGAGCCCCGCGATGATCCTCTCCAGCATCTCTGGAGACCGCTCTGTAGGGGCCATCGCCCCACGTGTCTTGGCCATTACGACCCTATAGGCGTCACCCCATGGATTCTCGTTGGCACTTTGCCCCAGGCCCTCGAAGCAGGCTTTTTGCTTGATCTAATCTCAGTCTTCAGAGCGGCTCTAGCAGCCACGAACGCCACCCGTCGTTCAACACGCTCCTCTTCTGTGCGTGCTCGCTGCATCCGCCTCCTTGCCCGTAGGCAGGCGCGGCGCAGGTTCGCAATTGCTTGAGTCCACCAGTAAGCCGGTGGTCTCCCATTCCTAGGGTGGACTTTCCTAGGCATGGTGGCATCGCATGTCTTCCACATACGAGGACTAGGCCTCGCCCCTTCTTCCGTCCGCTGAATGCTGGTCGTATAGTCGATACTGTAGCGAACCGCCAGGTGGTCGCTGTGAGTGTAGCCATCATCTACCCTCCAGTTCGAACTACTCGTTTGGCCAGGGCTCCAGAACGTAACGTCGATAATCGACTCGGCGCCGTTCCAGCTGTAGGTACTTTTGGTACCGACATTAGCCAAGTCCACATCCAACATGGCCAGTGATTCCAGCAGGATCTGTCCCCGTTGATTCGTGGATCGGCTTCCCCATTCCACGGCCCAAGCGTTGAAGTCCCCCGCTATCACCACCGGCCTACGCCCCATCAAGTTAGCTGTCAAACAATCTAGCATTCGACCGAACTGCTCGATCGACCATCGAGGAGGCGCATAGCAGCTGCAGAAGAAGACCCCGTTGATTTTGGCAATGACGAAGCCCTCGTGTGTCGAAGACACCAACTCTTGAACTGGGTATTTCCCCGTTGTCCATATCGCTGCCATTCGAGACCCATCGGTGACCCAATTACCGTTCCTGGCGGGTACCCGGTAAGGATCTGCTATGATGGCGATATCCGTCCCCCATTCAGCAACTGTCTGACACAGCAGTTGCTGGGCTGCATCACAGTGGTTCAGGTTTAGCTGCGTTACCTGCACTGTGATTTTGCAACACGCTTAAACGCCGGGCACTTCGAACCCCCATGGGGTGCTTGCTGTTCGCAGCTTTGCTGGAACAGATCAAACAGTTGGGAGGGTTCGTGCAGCATTGTGCCTTATGTCCCTCCAATCCGCAGCGTCGACAGAGCTTGCTTCTGTCAGGGCCTTTGCAGTCCCATTGCTTGTGCCCCGGTTCCAGGCACTTGAAGCAAACTTCGGGTTGCTCGTATATGCCCACAGGGCATACCGACCACCCCACCTTGACGCTCCCTAACTTGACTACCTTGGAGGCGTCAGCTGCAGGTAGCCGAACCAATGCTACCTGTGTCCCTGCTGGACCTTTCCGTAGCCGAACGGCTGCGGTGGACGCTTCCACTTCACACTGTCGCCGCAGTGCCGTGACGAGCTCTTCGACTTCGGTGATCTCGTCCAGGTCTTTAACCCTTAGATTCACCTCCGTCGTGAGTGCCCTCACCTTGACCGTCTCGCCTAGGACTTCCTCCGCCAACTTCTTGTAGGCGCCCTTTTGCGAGACGCCCCGCTTCAGCTGGAGGATCATCTCGCCCGTCCGGGTACGTCTTATTCGACGTACGTCGGCGCCGAGTTCACCGAGCTTGACGTCACTCCTCATCGCCTTCAAGACGTCCGAGTACTTAGCCTCGTCCGTCTTGATGACTAGGGCATCGCCCCTGGAGCGATTGGCGCCTACCCTAGACTTTTTGCTACCCTCATTCGCCTGGGCCTTCTTTTCGGCCCTTGACGTCTTCGGTTTCCTCATGTTCTGGACCAGGGTCCAGGAGGTGTCATCCCCCTCTATGTCCCTGGTCTGGGGCGGCTGAGACCTCTCAGCCTGCCGTAACCCCTTACCACCGTCTTTCCTGGGTGGACGGACCTTTCCAGGTCCTTCCTCCTCCAGTTGAGGAGGTACCTGGCCGGGGTTCAGCTTCCCAGCCCCACTACCCTTGTTCGGGGTAGTAACCCTCCACGTTTTGGAGCGGCCCCAGGGAGCTCATCCCTGGAGACTGTCTCCCTGTTTTTGTGTCTGCTCCGTTGGAGCAGCCACCTCGACGTGCCCGCGAATACTTGAGCCTCGGTCTGGGCAGACTTTGGCACCACCGTCTTCGCTGGCACGTCCTCGGTCGATTCGACCTTGCCCAAATCCGCGAATTCTTGGGCCTCAGTCTGGGTAGACCTTGACTCCATGGATTTCACGGGTTCGCACTTGGCCGTCCCGACCGCCTTTTCCAGCTTGGCGTCCAACATCGACTTTCGAAGTTTCTGCAAGCTCCTCTTGAGGTCCTTACTGATATTATGCTTCGATGACGCAAAGTCGATGATGGCGTCCAGCTGTTCCGTCGCCACCTCGAAGGCCGAAAGCCCATCGCGTTTGCGGTTCATCGCCTCCACAAGCCATGGGCCGTCAATAACCTCTACCGGCGTTTTTTTAGCCGAGAGGAAGGTTAAGTGACCCACGCCGGCGCTGCGCACTGAGTTGCCGACTATTGCCTCTGGCCTCCTAGGCGGAGACCTGAACAATCCACCTCTTGCGAAGGGGTTGTCGCCTACACTACTACCACTAATTGAAGAATTGCCTTGGTTTTCCATTTTGGTCCCACGAGTTGCTCGGGAAAAGAGGTCCACCACGCCAGAGCCCAGCATGACGCGGTAAGGGACAATTACTGTGGAGGGTGCCCAGGTACCCCACAGGCTCCGTTAAAGGCCTAGCTTATTATTTCACCCCCCTGGCCATGCATCTCCTCGGCACGGGTCGCTTGACGCCTTGGGATTAGGGGTTAGGGACAATGGTCCCGGTCTGACTCGCAGTGGCCATGGGGAGGGGTCGTCAAGCCCTTGGACAAAGTCCCTGCTGCCCCGTGAGTAAGAGTGTTTGAGTGAGTAAGAGTGTTTGAGTGAGTAAAAGTGGTTGAGTGAGTAAAAGTGGTTGAGTGAGTAAAAGTGGTTGAGTGAGTAAAAGTGGTTGAGTGAGTAAAAGTGGTTGAGTGAGTAAAAGTGGCTGAGTGAGTAAAAGTGGTTGAGTGAGTAAAAGTGGTTGAGTGAGTAAGAGAGGTTGAGTGAGTAAGAGAGGTTGAGTGAGTAAGAGTGTGGAGTAGTGTCCCGTTCGGGGTGATGGTTTTCGGGGTACTGGCTTATTCGAGGTAGTGGCCTTGGGGAAAATGGCGTTCGGGGTACTGGCATTCGAGGTAGTGGGGTGGAGCCCGCAAGAAGACTACGGAAATACTTAAAGGACAATCCGATGAACTAGTTCCTTCCGTATTGACAATGCAACCTAAGTTTCATTTTCAGGAAGTTCGTAAGAGGATTCCAGTTTATGTCATTACAATGTCTGGGTGTGGCACGTGACCCTTAAGCGAGAATCTGTGTCAAAAGGTCGAAGGATAAAAGGTCGAAGGATAAAAGGTCGGGAAATGGGAGTTGTGAGTAGTGATAAGTGAGATGCAAGATGGAAGTAGTGAGCATGAGAAGTGAGAAGTGAAAAGTGAAAAGTGAGAAGTGGAAAGGAAGAAATAAGAAGTAAAAAGTGACAAGTGAGAAATGTGAGCAGTGAGGAACGGAGAAGTGAGATGTAAATAAGAAATGAAAAGGAAGAAAGAAGAAAGGAGGAATATATAGTAAGAAAGAAAAAGAACAGAAGAGGAAAAAAGAACATAGAAGAAGGAAGATGGAAGAAAGAAAAAGAAGGATGAAAGTAAGAAGGAAGAAAAAAGGAAAATTGAGGGACGGAAGAAAGAAGGCAGTTAGAAAAAGGAGAGAAGACGCGATGAAGCAGCACAAAAGAAAGAAGAAGGAAGCAAGTAACGGGAAAAGAGAACAAAGATGGAAGAAATGAGGAACAAAGAAGAGAGAAATAAGGAAGAAAGAAGAAATAAAGATTAAAGATGGAAGAAATAAAGAACAAAGAATAGAGAAATAATCAAGAAAGAAGAAAGACATAAGAAAGAATGAAGGATGGAAGAAGAAAGAAAGGAAGAAGGATGAAAGAAAGAATAGAGAAGGATGAAAGAAGGAAGAAAGAAGAAAAGGAAGAAGGAAGAAAAAAGAAAGTAGGAAGAAAAACAAGAAACAAGAAGGAAGAAGAAAGAAAGATAAAAGAAAGAAGGAAGAAAGAGAGAAAAAAGGAAAGAAGAAAAGACAAAAGAAAGAAGGAAAAGAAGGAAAAAATGAGAAAAAAAGAAAGTGGAAAGAATGAATGAAGGCGACAGAAAGAAAGAAGATAAAAGGAAGAAAGAAAGAACAAAGGAAGAAGGGAAAAAATAACATATAAAAAAGAAAGAAGAAAAACGAAGGAAGAAAGTAAAAGAAAGAAGGAAGAAAAACAGGAAATAAAAAAAGGGGGGAGAGAAAGAATAAATAAAGAAAGAAAGCAAGTAGTACGAAAGTAGGAAAAAGTAAGGAAGAAAGCCAGATCAATCCACCTAGCGTTGGTGGTGCCTTTCTCACGCATTATAAAAAGGAAAAATTCATATCTATCTGCGGTCATTTGAATGCATTGCAGCAGTTTTTGAAAAAAACAATTTTTTTTATGTGGAGATTTCTTTTCCAAGGGGGGATCTTGACAAAAAACAATGTTTTGTCAATAACTCTGGAACGCAATGACCGATCGGGCCAATTTTCAATAGGAAACAACTAAACCGCATTCTGCGAGCAAATCGGATAATGCTACGTACCAAAAAGTGTGTCTCACATTTTTGTACACACACACACATACATACACACATACAGACATCACTTAAATTCTTAGAACTGAGTAGATTAGTATATAACACTATGGGTCTACGAGCCTTCTATAAATCTGTTTTGAAGTGATCCTATAGCCTTTACTTATACTTTGTACATGAGAAAGGCAAAAAGGTGGAAAGAAGGATGAAAGATGAAGGAAAGAAGGAAGAAAAAAGAAAAAAGAAAGAAGTTAAAAATAAAGAAAATGAAATAATGAAGGAAGAAAGAAGTAAGAAGGAAGAAAGGAGGAATTGAAGGAAGGAAACATATGAAGTAAGAAGGAAAAAGAAAGAACGAAGAGAATAGAAGGAAAAAGGAAGAGAAATAAGAAAGAAGGAAGAAAAAAGAAAGACCTTCCGTCCTTTCGTCCTTCGACCTTTTGACGTAGTTTTTTTGTTTCGACCTTTTGTCCCTTCGACCTTTTGACCTTCGATTTTTTGTCCTTCGACCTTTTGACCTTCGACATTTTGTCCTACAACCTTAGGTGAACGGTTTAACTTTTCCTTTAAAAACTAGTTTGATTTATGCTATATGATATGCTATATCAGGGGAGCAAGTAGCGAGCATTGCTGATAATTTTCCTAAACGCTAAAATACGTGTGTATCAACCAAATTAGGATATTTGGAGGCATCAAAATGAGTGTTACATCTTGGGGTAATGCATTCACGTTGTCCATTGATATATTTTGTTATTTAATATGCTAACAATAAAGTTTTGACTTGAAAAGTAAACACGGATTGTTTTTCCCCACACTGGAGATTGAATGTCGGTCCACCAAATTGCTTTGAAAAGGTGAATTATTTTCGAAAACGTCAATTTTTCTGATCTTACCAACTCAAAAAACGGTCACCCTATTGGCAAAATAAAACAATACAGGTCGGATAATTTTGGGAAATGAACAACTTTATCAAATATACGAGAGATCGGTTTCACATTAAATTGTGGTGGAACTGACGCCGTAGTGCATCAACGTACCCAAAACGCCCCGTACACCTAAGCACTGCAGTATACAAAACAGTCTCTGGAAAATACTAATCAAATGCAAATGGAACGTTCGTTATTGATACGGTTGCACGAGGGCCTCTATTTTTCATGTGCTCCATTGTGTTGCACTGAAAACAACGAAAAAGATGATAAAATAACGCACAAAACCATCACCCCACGAATGGAAATCCGTCCACCGTGGACGGATTTCGAATCATTGAATCATAGTTCATACAGCTATTTTCTAACTAAATATTTTAATTAAAGAATCCCGATTGACAAGACTACCATTTTGAATAGTTCAATAGGTACCTTGCGAAACTGTCCCTTTGATTATTATTCTGCTGTTATTGTTATTACTCTATTAATTGCTGTTTATAATTAAAAAATAGACACTTTCAGTTCAATCATCCAATTAGTTCGCGAAACACGAAACCTTGCGTTTGATGGATGACAATATGTTTTTTTATTATGTTATTTTAATGGTTAAATTTTAATGTTTTATTGGCCAGAAAACTTACTGTCAAGTATAAGATCAAGAAAAAAAAAATTATAAATAATTTCCCCTAAATAAAGGGGCTTGTAGATATTTCGCGAAGTGGATGGATTTCGATCCCTTACGGTATCACTTTTTTTATTGAACATTTTGCACGATAACGAATATATACACACGGATGACATAAGATTCCCGACACTAGATTTTCAAATCCGGGAGAGTTGGAAACTGTTGAGTTCTCTGGAATTGAACAACTGAGCAATCTACATCAGATAATTTGTAAAATACCTTAACGGAAAGTGTTGTGTATTCGCATAACAATATGGCAAGCGGATATAGAATACAGATGGCAGAAAACGAACCATGAATTGTACCAATTGCGATGGGATTATTCTACGATTAACCAATAGCCACTATTATCTGAAGAACCGATGTGCGAAGATGTGCTCGACGGTTACCGGCAGTACAGCGGGTCACAAAAGAAACGGTTATCGATAACTGGTAATAGAATAGCACCGGACTACATAGAACGAGAAGGATGACGGAACAGGGGTTTTCCCGATAATTGTTAGCAATATTAAAAATATTAAGACAGTGTTTCCAACAAAATTATGCTTCTTCAGAAACTAAATATTTCGTGTGCTTTACAAAATTCTATTCTCATCACATGAGTCATATAGTATCGCACGGCGTTATCTTTCAAAACTGTGTGCACGTCAAACTTGAAATCGAATGGTTATAGGTGTTCGTTATCGCAGTTCGGTTTTCGATGAAGGCGACACTTCGATTGGTTTACTGTATGTTGTTGAATTGCTTAATAGTTAAAATTAAAGCTTCGCTGACATATTTATTTCGGGTATTGTTGCATGTTTTGTTATTGTTGGCACTGATAATTCTTTTAGAACTCGTGTATCGGTAACATACGTACCATGCTTTCACCACCAGTATAGCTTGGGCTGCTTGGCACGTCCTTCACTGCATTGTTTGTATCCCTCTTCTCCTCTGTGTCCGGGTCAGGGAGCGCAATATTTTCCTCAACCGCCATTTTTAAGCTCGTTTCTGGAACTGTTTCCATATCAGATTATCAACACCAGTAGCATTCACTGTCATCCATCAACAATTGTAGAAGAAAAACAAATCGAAAACGACACAATATCCGCAAACGAATTTTCCCGGGTTAAGTAATATGACCGTCAACAAAGTACCATTCTGCGATTGAAACTGGCCTCCAACATACGATTCTCGTATGTGTCCGGAAGGGTTGCCCAGATAACAACTACGCGACAGACGAAGATCCGTGAGACGCGATACCTACTAACTAATCAATAAGGACTGCGACAACAACCAGACCCATCATAGTGTTAGGTGCGATTCGCTCCGATGCGATGGCGAGCGTCTTATCTGGTGGCACTCGGTACCGGTTGGTGGTTGTGGTGGGAATGCTTCTTTAATTGATAACGTCTCTGAGCAAACAAGCTGGGGTTTTGTGCTGTGATGGCTTTGTTGTACGGTTAAGGTCAGTTTTGATTCAATGACATGAATTAAATATGTTTAATCTGCCTTAAAGTTTAGCAAGAAATTCGCCTTGAACCATGTCAACGAGGCAGAGTTATACTGCCTGTAATCGCATAGTTGTCCCATCTTTGCTGGGTTTCCTATTCATATGGAACAGTTATACGATTACAGGCAGTATAGGTCGTGTAACTTTCTGGAGAGGTACACGTGGATGTCAGAGAGTTTTTTTTTATTTGATTTTAGGGTTTTAAAAATTCGGTAAAAACATCGCCCTCCGTATCTGCATCAAAAACAAAGCTGTAGTTTTGCGTCAAGAAATCCTCGTCGAATTAACCTTATGCGAAAAGTTTTTGAATTTGGCCAACAATATGAACTTCAATGCACTTTTAAGGACAAGCCTCTCGGAATCAAAATTTAAATCTACTCGCGTTTTCAAGGGCACATCACTCAATGCACAGCAACGCTCAATGGAAGCAACGCACAACAATAAGTGATTACTTACACTCAGGAAAGAATGGAGCAGGGCGGCTTACGGAGGTTTCATTTGACTGTCAATGGCGTTCGGAGGAAGTCAGCGCTATCTCTCGTCATGTTCAACATCCAAGAAAATAATTTGCTGACAAATAAAACTGAAGTGGCTGTCAGGTGGAAGCAGCAATTCGATAAACCATGGCGACAGCGAACAAGCTAAGCTGCTGAGCCGCCTACTCTGGATCAGGGTAGGAAGGACCAGCTCCCGGCTGAACTTCTCAAACACGGCAGTGAGCGGTATAAAGGGCCGGATATTGTTAAGCTGATACAACACGGCTGACTACGGCGGGCCGGACATGTTGTTCGTATGACGGAAGAGCGTTAATCGAAGTAATATTCAGTAGAGAACCCGGAAGAGGCTGTAGGCTTCTTGAAAAGCCGCCTACACAATAGTTTTCTGCAGTTGAAGAGGACCTGAGGTCCAGGATCGAGACCAGTGGAGGATGCTCATCGAGGAACTGAAGCCCATCAAGTAAGAGTCTCTACAAACATTGAATGTGAATTTTCAATTAAAAAATTAAAAAATATTTCATAACAATAATTCAGAGACTTCTGAAAATTCCAAATGTGAAAATGATGCGACGGCGAAATGAATTTTATACAGCCCAAAACGTGCTTCGATCAATTTTACAAAGTCAAGTGATACAGTGATACATTACAGTGATCTCGAGCGAAACCAAACATTTGTCTATTAGAGGGCTAAGTTATTTTGCTCAACAACGGATTCGACCTGGGGATTTTTGGCCATCTGACTTATTTGAAAAATTGACGCCTTTAGCAAAATATTTATTCTATTCGCTATCTAGCAATACAGCAACACTAGCAACAGCCATACAATGAAGGCTTGACAGTAGAAGCATAAGTACTAGAACGCTAGTGGTGATGTAGTCAATTGAATTATTTTGCCAAATTATGCTTCAACAAGTAATTGGCCATAATTTATGCATCATGTTGTAGTGCATGTTTTGTTTCATCACCAACATCGGTTTGACACTTGTAGTACCGGTACTTTGGCAGCCAGGTCAAAGTAACCTACATGTTAGTAATGCGAACAGTAACGACATTAGCAATCTTATACCTTTGAATCAACTGTGAATAAATTTCAAAATTTTCAAATTTTTAAATATTTTCTAACTTTCAATTTTTGATTTTAAAATTTTAATTTTTTTTAAATTTTTAAACTTTTTAATTTTTAAATTTTTAAATTTTGAAATTTTTAAATTTTAAAATTTAAAAATTTTAAAATTTTGAAATTTTGAAATTTCAAAATCTTTAAATTTTTAAATTTTTAAATTTTTAAATTTTAAAATTTTTGAATTATTGAATTTATGAATTTCAAATTTCAAATTTTTAAATTTTTAATTTTTTAAATTTTTAAATTTTTAAATTTTTAAATTTTTAAATTTTTAAATTTTGAAATTTTGAAATTTTGAAATTTTAAAATTTTGAAATCTTGAAATTTTGAAATTTTGAAATTTTGAAATTTTGAAATTTTGAAATTTTGAAATTTTGAAATTTTGAAATTTTGAAATTTTGAAATTTTGAAATTTTGAAATTTTGAAATTTTGAAATTTTGAAATTTTGAAATTTTGAAATTTTGAAATTTTGAAATTTTGAAATTTTGAAATTTTGAAATTTTGAAATTTGAAATTTTGAAATTTTGAAATTTTGAAATTTTGAAATTTTGAAATTTTGAAATTTTGAAATTTTGAAATTTTGAAATTTTGAAATTTTGAAATTTTGAAATTTTGAAATTTTGAAATTTTGAAATTTGAAATTTTGAAATTTTGAAATTTTGAAATTTTGAAATTTTGAAATTTTGAAATTTTGAAATTTTGAAATTTTGAAATTTTGAAATTTTGAAATTTTGAAATTTTGAAATTTTGAAATTTTGAAATTTTGAAATTTTGAAATTTTGAAATTTTAAAATTTTGAAATTTTAAAATTTTAAAATTTTAAAATCTTTCAATTTTTAAATTTTTAAATTTTTAAATTTTTTTAAATTTTTAAATTTTTAAATTTTTAAATTTTTAAATTTTAAATTTTGAAAATCTTTAAATCTTTAAATTTTTAAATTTTGAATTTTAAATTTTAAATTTTAGATTTTTAATTTTTAGATTTTAAATTTTAATTTTTAAATTTTAAGTTTTACATTTTCAATTTTAAGTTTTAAATTTTAAATTTTTAAATTTTTAAATTTTTAAATTTTTAAATTTTTAAATTTTTAAATTTTTAAATTTTTAAATTTTTAAATTTTTAAATTTTTAAATTTTTAAATTTTTAAATTTTTATATTTTTAAATTTTTAATTTTTTAAGTTTTTATATTTTAAAAATTTTTAAATTTAAAATTTTCAAAATTTTTAGTTTTTTTTTAAATTTTTAAATTTTTAAATTTTTAAATTTTTTAATTTTTAAATCTTTAATTTTTTAAATTCTTCAATTTTTAAATTTTTAAATTTTCAAATTATTAAATTTTTAAATTTTTAAATTTCTAAATTTTTCAATTTTTAAATTTGTAAATTTGTAAATTTGTAAATTTTTAATTTTGTAAATTTTAAATTTTGTTCAAATTTTTTTTATTCTTTTATTTTTAAATTTTTTAATGATTTTCTGAAGAATAGATTTACTTTAAAATTATCACATCGTTTAAAATGTTATTTATTGCTGCTCATGCGAGAAAGGTTAATTCACCTAGCTCTATATCGGATACGTAAATGTTTTATACAATGTTTTAATTGATAAGCATGTCATGCATCCTATTTTCGTTCTTCGAAATTTTATGAAGAAGATACCCTTATTACGTAAGCAATTTTTCTGGGTTTTTCTACCCCTCCCACCTCATGTATGAGTTCTTCCATACAAATAATTTTTAATTTATATTGTACGTATGAAAACGACAGACCGTCCTTTCCCTCATAAATGCTTCCATAATATGCATAAGATCCCTTACTGTTGAGGTTGAAATACGTATCTGTAAAGCCAGAATGCATTCCTCTGACACATGTTAAAAAGAGCAGGAGAGCATAGCGGACAAAACTTGCATCTAACTAAGCTTGGTAAAAATGTTGCATGCAAGACCAGACAACATGCCATCTTCATGGCTCATTTGCTGCACCGGTACAATGGCTTTTATCACACCACTCTGTTCATGTGGCAAATGTGAAGATCATCCTTCGCTGTTCATAAAATATCCAATCAAATTTTATCATTGGTCTACCCGATAATTGCACACGATCCATCTACCATGAAGCCGGTCGCACTATTTGCTATCCAGTCGTGAGAGAATAAGTAACCTAACACTGAACACGTGCTCGCCCAACTTGAAGCATTTATGCCCGGCATTATTCATTTGCTGGAATGAACAAAAACATACTTCACCATTGTGAGTTACCTCCTTGATGCAATACAGCGGTCTTCAAATCAACTACCAAGTATCGTCCTATCATATATTGAATATTTCGTTCGTAGTAATTATTAAATTTCACATCGATGAGACATTTCTATCAAAATGTGATACACAATATGAAATTTTTTAACATGTAAACATAACACAATTATAATTATGAATTTATGTCCAGTTTAAAATATTTCTCACCCAGTAGGACTGACTAATATCAAGTTATAATAAATATTCCTTTGTAAGCCTCTGGTGGACTCTGAGTTCCTTCATCAGTATGCGTTTGACTTGTAAGATATCAACCGGATTCATCGCCAATGTTGTCGGATCGAGGCAACTTTAGCCCATCGACGGGCGTCATTCGGAGTTTGCGTGCCTGCTAGCTTAGGTCGTCGGTTGGTCACGTTCGGTTGCAGTTGTTTACAATTCACACGCGCCACGCGTGCTCGCACTCGTCAACATTGCCAAAACACCGGCCAAATAAACATTCTGTGAATGGTGAAAGGTGGAACACACTATCGAGGGGTTGCTGCATAAGTGCGCTGAAATTTTGTCAATCACATATCGAAATGACAATCTACGGGAAATTGGTGCAAATAATCATTATCTCATTTTAAGCGGAATAAGTACTCTATGAATTGGGTTTAGTGCACCGCTTGATTAATGCAACGCGAACAGCTGTTTCCTTACTGATGTACACCGCGGCGACGACGGTTGCGGTTTATGAGCATAATGCGCTCTACTGAAAGGTGGTGATCGAGCATTGATAGGTAATTTAATAGCGGTAGTTGTTCGGTGGCATGAGAATAACTATTCTTGTGTAGATCTAGTCATTTATATCGCATGCAATCAAGAAATTATAATTAGTGACTGTGGTTGATTGATTCTTCCGGTGCAGTATACGGGTGAGGAGGTCAATCTTCCATCAATCAGTAAGTGGAAAACCGCACACAGCAATGTGATCACTGGGTAATGGCGCAAGGCGAGCACAGAAAGCACGTTTCACTGTAGATCATAATTGCCTTCTAATGGAGATTATGAGGACAGCTAGTCTTTAGAATCATTATTTTAATCAAGATTAAATTTAATCGTTTGAGAAAAAGCACCAGAATAAAAGCATATTGTTAAATATTGTAATCTCTAACAAATATGATAAAAATGGTCTTTCTTCTTGTTTAGGATCTGCACATGTCAAGGAATCTTATTTTCCGAAAATGTAATCTAATGGGACAAACTCCGGCCCGTAAATTCCCGGGATTATTTTTTTAAATTCAGAAGTTTAGACGATTTTTTTGCGGAAATTCTGAAAAAATTTCTGTTAAATACGATTTCATATAAAATAATTTTTCATATAAATTTAGTAAATTTTTCGTTGAAGTTCGGAACAAAAATCTTCTTTTGTGTTATCAAAAAAAATTACAGCGGTATTAAAAAAAAGTCCATGCTAATTTAGAACAATTTTCAAAAAAAAAAAAATCTTAAAAGATTTTCTCTGGAAGATGTAGTAGAATTTTTTGTGAACAATCAGAAATATTTTTCTTCAACATGTAGGACAGCTTTCGTTAAATTCAGATATAATTCCGGGAAAATTGACACATTTCAACAGCAAACAATGAAATATATTAGACCACCACCACTCCATTAAAAACTTGACGTAATTTAAGAATGTTACAATGAAAAGTACTGTGCATCGCTGGCGAGAAACTTTCATCGTCATAATCATTTTTCAGCTTCATCGTAATTAATATGATTGATTTTTATTAGCATCTAGTATACAGTTTGCCTTTTTCATGTACAAATTGACGTTGAATCCACTTTACCCATTTATCTTTCATTACATCAGCTTCCATGATTCACCGACACCTTCTATTTACGTTTTAGGTAAACATCACACAATTTAATGTTTGTCGCATACACGTGTTAAATCGTTAGAAAACGCGACAAGCTAAACAACTTTTGGGTGTTCTGACAGAACGATGATGTGATTCTGTCTTTGTTGACTATTGATTTGCACTCAGTTGAGGTTCTCGTGTTCGACATTACGACAAGATGCACAATAAACACATGTGTACCAAGCAAAGCAAATAAAAAATATTTCATTCCTTATTTGACAATGCATGCGACGCAAAAATATATATTATAGAGTTAATTTCTCGTATCCTTTTCTAATCCCGGGAAACGGGATAGAAAATGTAGCATATCCTGGCAAAACCCGGCTTCTCGGGAATTTTCCGTATTATTTAAATAAATCCTGAATACATGGCTATTCAAAATACTGATAATATTTATATATTGTATTAGATAAATCACAACGAGTTTTCATGCTTTTTACGGAGTTTATGTGAATTTAGATTCAGATGATTATCTGTAAAATAAAATCATGAACGTTTTCAGCGAAGCTTAACTTCTTTATATATATTCAAAATCAATTTTATTTTACGTAGGAAAGTTCACATCATTAAAAGAATACAATTCACATATGAATATTGCTCTATCTGTTCAAATGCTCTACCTAATTGCTTGGTGTTGTAATTTACAACTGCACTGGACACTTAGATTAACACTTACAAGTCATCAATGCAGGAGCAAAAATTGAAAATCCTTGATAATGCAGTATTCAGTATTTATTCAAAACAATTTACATAGAGTAAAGGTAGGGGAACGGTTCGGCACTTCATCCCACAGCTCCTATTTCCATCCCATCAAAAACAAAGCAATGAAAAGGAATTTGATTTGTTTCTTATTTTTGTGATTTTTTCCACCAGTGAGCACGCGTGTTAGCAAAAAGAAGTGACGAGATTGGTGTTGTATTTCTTTGTTTTGCGATGAGATGAATATATGTTCAGTGAGATGGAAAACGGAACAGTTCCCCTAGATAAAATAGAAAAATGTTCTCTCTAAAGTTCTTGAACCCATACTAAAGAAACAGATTTGCGAATATTCGAATGAAAATGACCTATTGAACAAATTCCACATGGGAAATGTCCCTTCGCTGATATTGAATCGAACTCCACTAAGGTACGTTGAAAAGGAAACTAGTCTAGGATTCATAATTAAAAACCAATCTTGAATGGGATGACTACATTCTTCTCCAATGCGGTAAAATTTATTCAATGTTGAGAACCCTTCAACTTTGTGCACATTTTACATCAAATTCACTCTTCCTCGCCATCATATAAACAAGTATGGTAATTCTGTTTTGGCTTTCTCATACAACAAAGTTGTACCGAAAGGCTATAGGATTACTCAAAAAATAAACTTTTAATAGAAGACCCATAGTGTTATATACCGATCGATTCAGCTCGACGAACCGAGGTGATGTCTGTTTTTTTTGTGTTTTTATTAAGGAGACTTTCAGCCCGAGGCTGGCTCGTCTCCGGTGTATTTTTTTGCCTTTCTCGTATACTAAGTACACGTGAAAGCCGACTTCGTCTCCGGGTTGCAGAAGGTGATGTCTGTATGTGTGTGTGCTGTGTGTGTATTAAGGTGGCTCAAACAACACTTTTTTCAATTTTTGTTGAAGGGCCGCCTTCTTTTTCGGTTCTATTTTATGCCCTGATGCTCCTGGACAAAACTTCTGTCAAATCGGTAGACGTTTTGGCGGTGCTAAATCTGTTGAAAGTTTATATGGAAAAATGTATGCAGAAACATCGAAAAACAGTGATTTGCAGTTAGACGGCACAATTTACGATGAAGAACTATGATACTCATTCAGTTCTTGTGAAATAAAATACAGAATGTTTTTAGCATTTTTGTATATAAACTTCCAACGATTTTAGCACCGCCCAAACGTTGACCGATTTGGATGAAATTTTGTCCAGAGCATCAAGGCATAAAATAGAGGATGGGCCATAATATAAATTAAATTTTTGTAACGTCCTAATCAGTTTTTGTTTCATATTTCTATAAATGTGCTTAAACACAGCATATTAGGCCCAAAATATTAGACACGACTTATTGATACAACGACCATGTCAACAGAAGGGCATTTGCGTTATTTTTTTGTTTTGTCACTGTTCGCTCGTACCAATATGTTCAGACCGCACTGTAGATTCGATTATCTTTGTATGAAGAATTTTGTATTAATTATCCGTACTGTACTGACGTCTGGATGAAACCAAAAGTTTTCGAATGCCCTGCGAGTGCAACACTGGAAAACACGTGTCTTTCCGACTTCCGAAAACGAACGCGGCGGGATGAATTCCCGTCGTAACAGTCACTTTTTCCGAAACTCCGATATAGTTATCCAGTAGACTCAATAGAGGTAATAAATCATAGAGAAAGATGATCGCTGCCGTCACAGGCGATACATTTTTTTTGGCAAGGATAGATCGGCGTTGAATGTTGACAAAAAATCAGTATGTTTTGACAGTTATGGACCCAACAAGTTTTGGAACCAAAGGAACAGTAGCGACAATCTTTCTCGATGGTTTATTACCTCTATTCGAAGATCGGCGGCGGCGTAGACTAATTCGAAGCGTCAAAAATTTTCCGGATTTTTTTCAAAGGTCATTAACGGATTCCCCAGATTTTTTTCCACGAGTTCGATGGAAAGTTCATCAAGAAATTTCTCTGGACTCCAGATATGTCTTTGGATATTATCCAGGAATTCTTCCGTAAGTTCCTCCAGAATTTAGTCCGAAAGTTTCGCCAGGATTTCGTCCGGAAGTTTCTCCAGGATTTTGTCTGGAAGTTTCTCCAGGATTTGGTCCGGAAGTTCCTTCGAAATTTCGTCTGGAAGTGCCTCCAGGATTTTGCCCGGAAACTCTTTAAGTATTTCGTCTGAAAGTTCATCCGACAGTTCCTCCAGGATTTCGTTCGGAAATTCCTCCAGAATTTAGTCCGAAAGTTTTCCAGGATTTGGTCCAGAAGATCTTCCAGGTTTTCGTCTGGAACTTCTTCGAGGATTTCGTGCGGAAGTTCCTCCAGGATTTCGTCAGAAAATTCCTCCGAAAGTTCTTCGAGGATTTTGTGCTGAAGTTCCTCCAGCATTTCGTCCGGAATATCCTTCAGGTTTTCGTCCGGAAGTTTCTCCAGGATTTCGCCCGGAAGTTCTTTCACTATTTCGTTCGAAAGTTTCTCCAGGAATTTCTTCGATAGTTCATCCAGGAATTCCTCCGTCCAGAACTTCCTCCAGGATGTCGTCCGAAAGTTCCTCCAGGATTTCGTCCGTAAGCTCTTCCAGTAATTCTTCCTGAAGTTTCTCCAGGATTTTGTTTAGAAGTTCCTCCTGCATTTCGTCCTGAAGTTCCTTAAGGATTTCGTTCGGAAGCTCCTCCAGGATTTAGTCCGGAAGTTTCGCCAGCATTTCGTTTCGAAGTTTTTCCAGGATTTTGTCTGGAAGTTTCTTCAGTATTTTGTCCGAAAATTCCTCCATGATTTCATCCGGAAGTTCCTTCAAGAAGTTCTTTCAGTATCTCGTCCGAAAGTTCCTCCAGGAATTCTTCCGGCAGCTCATCCAGGATTTTCTCTGGTATGGTAGTTTCTCCACGACTTCATCAAGCAGCTCCTTCATGAATTTTTCCGGAAGATCCTCTAGTTTTTCGTCCAGAAATTACTCAAGACCTTCGTAAGAAAGTTCCTCCAGTAATTCCTCCGAAAGTTATTCCAGGATTTTGTCCTGAGATTCCTCCAGCATTTCGTCCGGAAGTTCTTTCAGTATTTCGTCCAGTAGTTTCTCCAGGAATTCCTTCGACAGTTCATCCAGTATTTCGTCCCGAAGTACCCCCAGGACTTCGTCAGGAAATTCATCCAGGATTTTGTCCAGAACTTCCTTTAGGATTTCGTCCGGAAGTTCCACCAGGATTTCGTCCGAATGTTCCTCAAGGATGTCGTCCGAAAGTTCATCCAGGATTTCATCCACAAGTTCCTCCAGATATTTCTTCGGAATTATCTTTAGGAAGTTTCTCCATGAATTCTTCCGGAAGTTTCTCCAGGATTTCGTCCGGAAGTTTCTCCAGGATTTGGTCCGGAAGTTACTTCAGGATTTCTTCTGAAAGTTCCTCCTGAAGTTTCTCCAGCATTTCGTACGAAAGTTCCTTCAGGATTTCGACCTGAAGTTCCTTCAGGATTTTGTCGGGATGTTCTTTTAGTATTTCGTTCGAAAGCTCCTCAAGGAATTCCTCCAACAGTTCCTCCAGGATTTCGACCTGAAGTTCCTTCAAGATTTCGTCTGGAAGTTTCATTAGGATTAGTTCTTCCACGATCTCCAGGAAGCTTATTCATGCATTCTTCCGGAAGTTCCTCCAGGATTTCGTCCGGATACTTCTCAAGAATTTCTTCCGGAAGTTTCTTCAGGTTTTCGTCCAGAAATTCCTCCAGGATTTGTTCCGGAAGTTCCTCCAGGATTATCTAGAAGTTCCTCAAGGATTTCATGCGGGAGTTCTTCCAGGATTTCGTCCGGAAATTCCTCCAGGATTTCGTCCGGAAGTTTTTCTAGGTTTTTCTAGGTTGGAAGTTCCTCCAGGAGTTCCTCCGGAAGTTCATTCAGGAATTCCTTCGGAAGTACCTCCATGATGTCATCTAGTAGATCCTTCAGGATTTCGTCCGGAAGCTAATCCAGCGTTTCGTCGGGAAATTCCTCCATTATTGCGTCCGGAAGTTCCTTCAGGATTTCGTCTGGAAGTTCCTTTAGGATGTCGTCCAGAAGTTTCTCTTCCACCGGAAGTTTCTTCAGCAATTCTTGGGGAAGTTCCTCCAGGAATTTCTCCGGAAGTTCTTTCAGGAGTTTCTAAAGTAATTCCTTCAAAATTCTTTTTAAAATTTCTCTGGAATTCGGATATTTCAAAATAGCAATTGAGAAATTTCCCCGTGAATTCCTCCAAAGGTTTGATTTTTTACGGATATCCCTCTACAATGTCCACCAGTTTTTCCTAAGGGAATCTCCCTGGAGTTCCTCCAGTTTCTGAAAACCAAGAATTGAACCAGTGCCAGCGAAAGTGGTACATGTTACATTGAGTAAATTTTACAGGACACGCATTTTTCCAAAAACTTCGAAAATAAAATTGAAATTTGCAATTTTCTGCAACTCAACTGTACCAATGTGTTATGACTGATGTGCCTAAGGGTAGTAATGAAAAATACGCCAAGTTTTTTGACAAATTTCAGGTTTGTTGAAATAAAATGCACATGTACCACTATCAATGGGAACAAAATGCAACAGAAACCCAAAAACGTTGCTAGTAAAAGGGGTACATGTATATTAATAAAATTATTTTAAACGGCAGTAAACCATATTGAAATTCAAAATAGGGTTAAAATCTGTTGCGGAAACATCCATGTTGTAAAATTTTCTTTTCAATCAGCTGATTTTAGTTGGTAGAGCTTTACATGTACCACTTCTCCTGGCAACGAAATTGCCATTGTGATATATACCAGAAATTAAAAAGTGCATATCTCCAGATTTAGTTGTCAAAAATCACTTTTTCGTTATTCCCTTACTAGATCTTTGCTAACAGAAGCCGTTGGTGTAATAAACACAAACTCGACAAAAATGGTTTATGTACCACTTTCGCTGACATCGGTTCAAATCTTTCGAAAGAATCTATTTTTTTTGGGTCCTTCCATCCAAATTTTGCCCCTGGGAATTCATCCAAAAATCCTCCTGCCTTCTCTTTCTTAAGTTCCTCCAGGAGATTCAGCGGAATTCATTTCAAAAATACTTCTATTAATTCCTCTATAGGTTCTCCAATAAATTGCTTCAGAAATTTTTTGTTTTGAATTTCACCCAGCAACTTCTTAGAGTATACTCCAAAAAATCCTCCAGCAAGTGCCCCGTATTTTTCGATATTTCTCGAGTTCACGATGATTTTTTGTGGGATTTTTCAAAGCCGTTTTTAAAAGATTTCATGAAACAAGTCCGTCTTGAAGGATTCTTTGAAGAAGTTCCTTAAGAAATTTGCGAAGGAATTTCTGGTTCAAATCCCTATAAGTTTTATAAATCCATGGGGGAATTTTCGATGAAATGTCTGAATAAATTCTCAATGAACTTTCTAGAGCAGAACGTCTGAAAGAGTTGTTGAAGAAAATCCAGGCTTCCAGAAGATATTACTGAAATAATTTCTGATGAAATTCATAGAGAAACTCAAGAAAAATAATTTTTTTTTCTGCAATAATTTCAGACCAAAACACCAAAGTAATCTAGGAGCAATTCCTTAATTTTCTGAAAAACATTTAACCTCTTAGGATGCGTCTCATTATCTGATTTGAAATTAAATTGAACTTGAAAGTGACAGTTCGGTATTTGGGAATTATTCAAATGTCACTTTTAATTTAATGAGATTTTCGGGGAATGACATGCAGCCTTATAAAAAATATGTTTATGTTTGCCGAGCATATTTGAGCAAAATAAACTAAATGCTAGTCATAGTTGTGGATAGGTCGCCGTCCATTCATGTCTGCATACATGGAAATAAATTAATGTAATACATATAAACTTGACTGAAAATATGTATTTCCAATAGGATGAACTTTCCAGTAAAAAATTACTTTTAACAAAGTGTACGAAACCCATAAACCTACTGGTCCCCCAATAGCCATCAGCGTGGTAAAATTTTTTTGACAGGGGCGATGGCGCACAGGTCTACCATTTTTTTTTATGTAGAATACACAAGATTCTGTTTTTACACGATTTTTTTTCTCACGTATTTTTGATCGTGTGACTTCAATTTGCCACCAAAATCTTTGCAACATGTTTCAAAAAATCCTAAATAATTCGAAGAAAATTAACATGTTAATTAATATGCGTTAAACACTTGGGATGAGTGCAAAATTTAGAAAATGTAAATCGTGTATAAACCGAATCCTGTGTATTGCAGCTTTTAAACCAGAAATCGTAAAAATTATTTCGTGGAGTTCTTATGGATCTCAACCATATTCTATTCAACTATTGTGTATGGGTTGAATGAGTAATTTATCTCACAATGGGAAAAAGCAAAATAGGGAGTACGGCCCTTCAAATTGTTATTTTTACGTGTGACATCATTTACTCATATGCACACAGATATAGCTAAATAGTAAATTCTTTAAATTGCTGAAGATAGCCCTGAAACTAAGGAGTGTGCCAAATCTTCCATATTGACCTGCCCGTAATCGTTTTGCCATTAAATATTTACAGATCACTTAACCCCTTAGCGCGCTGACGCTGGCTCAACCGGCAAGCTATTTTGCTACAGTTCCATCCGCAACCCGAATCGAAGGCATGATCACGCAAGATCTCCACGTGCTCTTAACGAGCGGCGGTCATACACTTGACATACATACGCAGCGCAAACACGGGTGCTTGGAATGAAAGATAAATTTTTTTTTCGCAATTACCGAAGCTAAATAGAACACCTGTAATAGGGAGTTCGCGCTCGATAACGCTTGCGCTTGTCACTAGCTGTTGGTTAACGATCGTGGTCGGTGTCGGCGTATGCAAAATATTGTTGCCAATATGCGATCGAGATGACAAACTTCTTGTTTGATTTGGTTAGCCAAAGGCGCGGTTAAGCTTGTTCTAAGTAATCTCGGTGCGTTCATGTAGGCACGCGCAAATCAACATTATTTTCACGGTAAAGTGTGAAACAGTGGATCGAAACCTTGCTGAATAAATAGACAAATCGAAACAAAAGGTGATTTTAGTGCTTCGGTGCATTGAACACGAGGGTTTGTGTGCTAACATTTTGCAACCAAAAATGCATTTTTTTGCTTCTTCAGCATCATGGTACTCAGGTATTGAGCATTGCCAAATGCGTCCACCGTTATGTTAAAAATGTGGAGACAGAATTACGATAAATCAAAACTAATGACTATTTTTCGAAATAAATTTTGTACCCACGTGTAACAAAATATTCGGTAAGCTGATATTACAGCTATGAGAATAATTTTAAATATAATCCACCTGAGCGTTCCGATCCGTTGTATATACACGGATGCATAAATCATAATTTGGCTGAAGTTAATAAATATAGTAGATAATAGAACATCCAGTTATGAAAAATATGAAAGATTTAGTTTAAGGCAAGCTAATTTTGTTTTTGGTTTTTAAAAGCTGGAGATCCTACACTGAGAAGTAGTATTGTGAGCAGTAGTCGTAACAGACTTTTTTAGATTATAAATAACAAGTCCATAATCAAGATTTGCGATATCAGACAGCTAATTACTCACCCCACTAGGAGCAAGCGTCGACTATGATGACTACAATACTGCGAACTATGTCCGACGCCTTATGCGTTAATGATTTGCAAATGAAGCAGCGGATATCATTAAGACACCATTCGCACCTGAACCCTTGTGGTTCCGTTATTCCCTCGTAAGATGTTGCAATCTTAAATATTTACATGAAAGCTTGACGTACGGTTTATTTCCAGAACCGTGCGTACCTAGCTGGAAATGTAAATTCAACAGCAACTAAAACAATAAAGCCACCTCGTGCCTTCGTCTGCGCTTAACACTTGCTGCCGCTAATTACAACGTGATGTACTCTGTACAACTCAGCAGAGATACAATTGCTAGTCACTCAGTTGAACAAACTTTATTTTATTGTTATTTTTTTGTTTATATCCTACCACATCTTTTATTGTTGGGACCGAGTTACCAGCGTTTCATTTGACAAAGAACAGTTGATATGGAAATCGGCTGCACGCAATCATGGGTAAATTGCATGTTTGGCGCTTTCCGGATTGTTTATTGGACGCGTACCTACAGATGATATACGTTTCTTTACTTCTGCCGGCGCAGAAGGTTGTTGTTTGATAAAATATTTTTTAAGGAGTCATGCTGATACCGATCAAAACTAGAAACCCAAGAAACGTCATTAAACACAATTCTTACACAATGCGAAATTGATGCGCAAAAATTAGGAAGTTACCTGTAAAAAGCGCATATAATCCGGATAAATAACATGTTTCGTTTCTAAATGGTCACAAGCATTGTTCAATGTACTTGTTCAAATTAATATTAAGTAAAGTGTTTGCCAAAAATGATTTGGCTGGCGAAACGAATACTTGCGTGGCCACTCAAAAAATCTTTGGGAGGACCAAAACAAACAAAAATTTTAAATTAGAGAGCAACATTGAGCAAATAGGAAGATTGAAACGAATAAGGGAAATAGCAAAAACTTTAAAAATTAAAAACTGTTTTGAAAAATCATCATGTTCAGCATAAAAGATTTTTTATTCTAAATCTCTATTTATGTGAATTTTGATTCGTTATCAGTTTTACACTAGGAATAGTTGGACGAAATGAATGGTGAAGATAATTTAATTATAAATTAGAAATAATGAAAATCAAGCGAATTTGGGTAAACTAATTGAACATGGGGCAATGTTGACCATAGGACAACCGTCTCTACATCTCGCTAAGGAGTAATTAAAGGGGTAAGAAGCAGAGGGGTGTAATTGACATTTTGGTTAAAATTGAGTTGGTTACAGCAAAAAAATGCTTCGATTCTCGAGCTTTGCGGCGTTATATTTTCTTATTTTGTGTTTTTAAAGAGGACTTGAACCACTAGATTCATTCGCCTCTCAGGAAGAAAAATCAAATCTTATCGTATAGATTACATTGCTTCAAAAAATTTAAAATTTTCTTTTCTTCGGTTCTGTTGTTTCCCAATGCTGATTTATTTAAAATGTGTTCTATAAAGTTTTCAGTAGGCAAGTGTCACATTTGCTCGAAATAGTTTTGTTGAAGAGGTGTTCTTTGGTTAATTCTACAACGGCCTATTCTACAACGTGTTAAAGTTCGTTGCTCGTGACGGTCTTCTCTATCTCTAAAAAAACGAAAATGTCTCCTTCTACGGGTTCCACGAGGACACCTCATAGGTTCCAAGAGTGGTCAATGTGATCGTTAATCGATTTCAAGTTCATAACCATCCATTTGATCGAAAATTATGAAGAAAGAACTGCCGCACAGCATATTTTTGTGTAAAAGCGGAAGTGTCCCCTTCTACGGGTTCCCCGAGGGCATCTTGCTGATTCCATGAGTGGCCAATATAGTCGAGATTTGATTTCAAGTGCATAACCATCCATTTGATGGAAAATCATGAAGAAGGAACTGCCACACGGCATATTTTGGTGTAAAAATTGAAATGTCCACTACTACGGGTTTTACGGAAGCACCTTATAGGTTCCAAAAGTAGCCAATGAGGTCGAAAATCTATTTCAAGCGCATGACCATCTATTTGGTGAAAAATCATGACGAAAGAGCCATCGCACGGTATATTTTGGTGTAAAAATAGAAGTGTCCTTGCTGGTTCCAGGAGTGGACATTTCGGTCGGAAACTCTCTTATGGACCATACATCCCCGTTTTATGAGAATCTATGAAATATCGCCGTCATTTGTTACCTTATATGGATTAAAGCAGTGTGCTGCACTCTTGAATCTACTGTTCAATATAGCGCTCGAGGGAGCGATTAGGAGAGCTGGTGTACAAAGAAGCAGTACCATTATGACAAGATCGCATATGCTCCTGGGATATGCGGACGATATCGATATTATCGAGATTAATCGCCGTGCCGTGGAAGAGGCTTTTACGCCTTTTAAGAGGGAGCCAGCGAGGATTGGACTCACGAACAATACCAGCAAAACGAAATAGGGGAGTTAGTTTATGGCTTTGTGGGGGGAATATTTATGGCTTTGTGCTGTAAAAAACGAAATCATTTAGTCATTGTTATGAAAAGTTTTTCAAATTATACGTGATCAATAAAAAAAACTTTAGGAAGGTAAAAACATACAAATCGCCCTGCAGTATAAATAAGGTTGTAAATCCAAAAAATAACTTACCACATAAAGGTCATTTGTCTACGTCTAGAGGATATATACTAAAACTAGAACAAAACCAATTTAGTTCCCGATAAAAAAGGGGGTGATAAAGTTTCCTCGGGGATCAAGTCCCCCTTCCTTCCCCTACATGGTCGCTGGCAATCAACGTGGGTTCATTAGTGATGGTGGTAGTGAAATGGTGCTGGATGGTCAAAAATTTGAAGTGGTGGAAGAATTTGTGCATCTTGGAATATTAGTGACGTGCGATAATGATGTTATCCGCGAGGTTAAAAGCCGTATTGGAGCTGCAAATCGGGATTATTACCGACTTCGTAACCAGCTTAAGTCCCGTAGTCTGCAATCGAAGACAACATTCGCGCTGTATTTTACTCTGATTCTTCCGGTGGCTTTATACGGCCATGAAACATGGACGTTAAAGGAGGCTGATCGGAGAGCTTTCGGAGTGTTTGAGCTTAATGTGCTGCGGACAATACTCGGCGGTAAACAGGAGAACGGTGTCTGGCGGCGTCGCATGAATCACGAGTAGTACCAGGTGTATAAAAGGCTGGATATTGTCAAGCTTATTCAACACGGCAGACTACGGTGGGCTGGACACGTTGTGCGTATGCCGGAAGAATGTCAAACGAAGATAATATTTAGTAGAACCCGAAAGATGCCACAGGATTCGTGGAAGGCCGCGTACACGATGGCTTTTTGCGGTTGAAGAGGACCCGCACAATGTTCAGGGCGACTGGAAGCGATTGGCCCAGGATCGAGTCCAGTGGATAAGGATACTCCATTCGGCATAGGTTCATCGAAGAGCTGTAGCTCATCAATCACTCAATCATGAAAAATTACCCATCGAAAGACAGATATGGAGCGATGTTTAGGCTCCCCTTATATGACCGACAAGGTCCCCGTGAAAGTCGTTTCCCGGTGGCCATTGTCTCTGGAACCAGCCTAACACCACATAGCCATAAAATTGATGAGTTTATTTTGCGAACGATATGTAAACTTTGTGATTCGGATATAATTTGACTAGTCTACAAGCATTTACATTTCTGGGTCAATATGACCCTAACATCTTATTCGTAAGTTTTTCTTAATATCCGAAGAAGCTTGTCATAAGACGAGTTCGTACAATCCCATTTAATTCCACCACTTAATTGTACCTTGACAGATACGTATTTCGACCTCAACAGTAAGGTCGTCTTCAGTCGTCTTCAGACACTGCAGCAGCAGCCTCCCGCGGAATGGTAGTCCGAAGCACCTTCTTTCCCCGCAAAAATATCCACAAGGTCACATGGAGATCACCTAACCAAGAAACGGAAACTAAATCGACCACGTTCTAATCGACGGTAAATTCTTCTCCACTTACCGCAGTTCGAATATTGAATCCGACCACTACCTCGTTGCAGTATGCTTGCGCTCAAAACTCTCGACGGTGTATAACACGCGTCGAAGTCGGACGCCGCGGCCTAACATTGGGCGGCTACAAGACGGTAGACTAGCCCAAGAATACGCGCAGCATTTGGAAATGGCACTCCCAACGGAAGAGTAGCTAGGCGCAGCGTCTCTTGAAGATGGCTGGAGAGATATTCGATCCGCCTTTGGTAGCACCGCAACCGCTGCATTTGGCATGGTGCCCCCGGATCAGAGAAACGACTGGTATGACGGCGAATGTGAGCAGTTAGTGGGAGAGAAGAATGCAGCATGGGCGAGATTGCTGCAACACTGCACGAGGGCGAACGAGGCACGATATAAACGGGCGCGTAACAGACAAAACTCGATTTTCCGGAAGAAAAAGCGCCAGCAGGAAGATCGAGACGTGAAGAGACGGAGCAACTGTACCGCGCTAATAACGCACGAAAGTTCTATGAGAAGTTGAACCGTTCACGTAAGGGCCACGTGCCATAGCCTGATATGTGTAAGGACATAAACAGGAACCTTCTTACGAACGAGCGTGAGGTGATCAGAAAGTGGCGGTAGCACTACGAAGAACACCTGAATGGCGATGTGGCAGATGGCGGTATGGTGATGGACCCGGGGGAACGCGCGCAGGACATAATTTCAGCGGCTCCGGATCTCCATGAAATCCAGGAGGATATTGGCCGGCTGAAGAACAACAAAGCCCTTGGGGTTGACTAACTACTAGGAGAGCTATTTAAACACGGTGGTGAGGCACTGGCTAGAGCGCTGCACTGGTTCATTACCAAGATTTGGGAGAAGGTAGTTTTGCCGCAGGAGTTGATAAAAGGTGTCGTGTGTCCCATCTACAAAAAGGGCGATAAGCTGGATTGTAGCAACTACCGCGCAATCACATTGCAGAACGCCGCCCAAATGTTATGCCGTCGACTAGCACCAATTGCAAGGGAGTTCGTGGGGCAGTACCAGGCGGGTTTTATGGGCGAACGCTCCACCACGGACCAGGTGTTTGCCATACGACAGGTATTGCAGAAATGCCGCAAATACAACGTGCCCACACATCATCTATTTATCGACTCCAAAGCCGCATATGATACAATTGATCGGGACCAGCTATGGCAGCTAATGCACGAAAACGGATTTCCAGATAAACTGACACGGTTAATCAAAGCGACGATGGATCCCCAAGCAGCATAACTTGTTTCACTACAAAATTTCACTGTGTTACAACAATTCGGGAAGAAGCAATCTTTGCGTATGTGCCATCAAATATAACTCTCTTGCAATCTAAAAAGCGCAAGAGGTGGAGCCTACGGAAACATCCTTCGATTGCAGTAAAATTGCAATAATGTTGCAGAATACTACAGCGGATAAAAATAAAATAAAATTATAAAATTGGATTCGATTTATGGATCGTGTGATTCATAGTCCTTCACTCTACCACCGCACCATTCAACACTTCGAAGGGACTGCATGTTGACTCACCATAAAAACCATACGATTATCATGTTTTGTACTCGGGTTTTCTGTTACTTGATTGCACCATCATTGGAAAAAAATGTGAGTTGTCAAAACGTTGAACGATGCTAAATTAGACATGAAGACACACTCAACTTATCTGCAACTTTAATTAAACAAACAAATAAATTTTGAAAGACACATTGAAGTTACATGGTAAAAAATATGCAACTTAATGATTTTGTTTCGTATTTGCAACATAAAATGCAGTATTCTCTGGTTGTTTGTTTCCAAATGTCAAACATGTACTGCATTGCAATATTAATGAAACATTGATCACAACTCGGACGTTTTTGACATTTTAATGCGACTTTTTCGTGCTTTGGTGTTTTTCCAATGCCTTATGCTACGTACACACCAGTCAAGCAGTTTGACGAACATTGACTCCGCCCCCAAGAAATCGCTTCGGTTGCTGCTTTGTTTGAACGTGTGTGAAGTTGTTCGAACAACCATTTGACAGTTGGCGGCTCGGTTGGAAAAAATTAAAACGGTTTGATTTTGGTTTGAGTTGTTGGGGGTGGAGTCAAGGTTCGCCGAACATGTTTGAGCATTTGTAGGGAAGTTGAACAAACCACCGTATATTTTTTGATGGTTGGTGCTCGAGTTGGTGCTTCGGTCGTTCGTGTGTGATATTGTTGGTCGAATAAATTGATTGTTCGTGTCGCTGTTGGTAAAACTTGAGGGATGTTTGAATAAACGAGAGGTGGAGTCAATGTTGGTCAAACTGCTTGACCGTGTGTACGTTCCATTAAATGAAACTGAATAGAAACAAGGTGATTTTTGGAAGATGTTACGTGTGCTACTTGGGTCGGGTGATGTGCGTAGTTCGAGTTTCAGGGGCATTCTCGAGTCCCTTCGAAACGCGCAGAGGGTTACGGCAAGGTGATAATCTTTCGTGTCTGCTATTCAACATCGCTTTGGAAGGGGTAATACGAAGAGCATAGATTAATACGAGTGGTACAATTTTCAATAAGTTTGTCCAGCTATTTGGCTCCGCCGACGACATAGATATTATGGCACGTAACTTCGAGAAGATGGAGGAAGCCTACATTAGACTGAAGGGGGACAATCTACAAAACGCCCATTAGACCGGTAGTCTTCTACGGACACGAGACCTGGACGATGCTCGTGGAGGACCAACGCGCACTTGGAGTTTTCGAAAGGAAAGTGCTGCGTACCATCTATGGTGGGGTGCACATGGCGGACGGTACGTGGAGGAGGCGAATGAACCACGAGTTGCATCAGCTGTTGGGAAAACCATCCATCGTTCACAGAGCGAAAATCGGACGGCTGTGGTGGGCCGGGCACGTATTCACAATGTCGGACAGTAACCCGGTGAAAATGGTTCTCGACAACGATCCGACGGGCACAAGAAGGCGAGATGCGGAGCTGGCAAGGTGGATCGATCAGGTGGAAGATGACTTGCGGACCCTCCGTAGACTGCGTGGTTGGCGACGTGTAGCCATGGACCGAGCCGAATGGAGAAGACTCTTATATACCGCACAGGCCACTTCGGCCTTAATCTGAATAAATAAATAATAACCATAGTGTGACTGAATCCGGTCATATATAAGTTACTGTGATCGAGATGCAATATGTGTGCTGCTCGGGGTGTATACTGCTGAGTGCGTGTACCAAGATATTGCGATTTTACGACAGATGCGAGACGATAATACTGTTTCAGAGATACTGATTTTTGAAAAATAATATTTCCCCATAGACACACCGTGTACGGTAAGGATGACTGAAATGCAAAGCGCGTCGAATCAAAGTGAAAGACCCGTGATTGCAAACTGCAGCTTTGTTTGCATTTCTCTCACCTTTTACCTCAGCCGCAAGCAGCAAGCAGAGCATATTCATCAAACAGTAGAACGTGCTAAGCTTCAGTCTGCCAAGCAACAAATCCAGCAGCAGATCCGATGCCTGATTTCTCTATGCTGATCTTTATCATTTTTGCTACAAACGCTGGTTTTTAGTCATGTAAAATTCTGAATCCACATTTTTCAAGGACTGGTAACTATAAATTTGAACGCAATAATGAGTTTTTGGGTTCGCTTTCATATGTCGGTCTTAAATGATATAATATTACACGACTTTTTCGTAGTATGTGCCTTATTTATTTAATTTTTGTGTGGTTTACCAGGAATTCTTCATCAAAGCATGATAGCGATATATCATCATGTTACACTGTTCCATTCAATGGCCATTCCTCAAACAAATCAGTGTTCGGAAAATCAATCAGTGCTTGGTCTCTGAAGAGCAAACGAAAAGCAAACGATGTTGTTGCTAGTCCATTAATTGCCTTTTACTTCATGGCTCAAGGAGTCATTTAACCCTTCAAGTTCTATCAAACAGGCATTAGACGCACATTCCATGATGAATGGCGAATCGAATGTGTCGAACAACTGTCGGAAACAACTTGGACGCACTAAATATGGAGTAAACGCTAGCCAGTATCAAACATATAAAATCAACCAACATTGTAAAAAAATGTATTTAAGGTAGCGGTTCTAAGTTATGACACGTCTTTTTTAAACATTACTTCAATCAGTCAACTTAAATATGGAAAACGTTTGCGTCAAAATATTATTTAGTATAGGTTTACGAAACTGGAACGCACAAAATTGACTGGGGAGATAATTGGTACCACCGCCTTGATATTAAATGGTGGTCATCACATCAAAAGCACGATACGATTAAACATGACGTAATTGGCTTTCTTATAGAACTGGTAGCCACGGTTAGAAAAATTTCACGGTCGTTCTAGACACGATATGAGAATCTGACGATTCGTATTGCAAGTAACGGCATTTCATTTAGTTGTTTGAAGTTGTGTTTCTTTAAAGGTAAGACATCAACAACGGTAATAATTTGGCATTGACGCTGCAATTGGATAGTTGCGGCCAATAAACTCTGTTGATTTTTTTTATCTTCAACGAGACAGTACTTAAAGGTGGTCAAGTAGTGTATTTGTATGTGAACATGTAATTCTATAGCTTGAAACATTATAAAACTGAAAGCAAGCAGGACTGTATATTTTATAATTTTGCCAACTGATATTTTATTTTCCAATGGCAATATTTTTGAATATTTTTACATCAATATTGGCGGTGTCTTGGGGCCCTCCTTAGCCGTGCGGTAAGACGCGCAGCTGCAAAGCAAAACCATGCTGAGGGTGGCTGGGTTCGATTCCCGGTGCCGGTCTAGGCAATTTTCGGATTGGAAATTGTCTCGACTTCCTTGGGCATAGAAGTATTATCGTGTTAGCCTCATGATATACGAATGCAAAAATGGTAACCTGGCTTAGAAACCTCGCAGTTAATAACTGTGGAAGTGCTTAATGAACACTAAGCTTCGAGGCGGCTCTGTCCCAGTGTGGGGATGTAATGCCAATAAAAAGAAGAAGATTGGCGGTGTCTACAAGACCATTTCAATGCCACTGAATCACATCACTGCGTAATGTATGATTTATGTTGTACGGGTTGTCCCTACTCTACCAAGAACTAATTTTCACATTTTTATATTCATTGAGCTTATCTAAGTGCCGCTTAGTAATTGCAACCAACTAATGCTAATAACCTGCACCAATTTCAAAATCATTTGATAAAATCACTGCCAGGTACAGTCTGATGCAAAAGTTGATCTACAACATATGATGCCTTAGAGCAACGCCCGTACGTTCGTCGTTTGATTCGATGATCTACCGGCGATGGCGGCAGCATTCCTCGGAACGTATGCTGCCCTAATGCAGTCAACATCACTTAAATGATGTAATCTTTGCGCGTACACATTGAACGCACATGGGCTGGGACTAATGCTCCGTTATTGCTGTAAGAAATGGGTACCTGCTATGAACAGATTTTCTCTGGTTACTAAATATCAGATGATTATGGATGTTGAAATTTAATTAGATTGAGCCTTTGAAATTGAACAGACCGTTCAAATGGACAATTTTCTGTCGAAATTGAACCATTCAATTAGATTTCGTCGATTGAAGTGCTGACTTAGTACACAAAGGCATGTGACTATTAATTTTTGATGGAACACGTAACCACCGCCTCTACTAATTGGACTTTTGTGGTTAACCCATGTTTGAAATATCGCATGATATTAACTGAAAATTATTCAGGGATAAACAACTAAAGGCCTTGACGCTTTTTTTCTTCCAGTCGGATGAGAGGGTATTCATAAAACCAATCACCTTCCCAGGTTTCCAAAGCTCTTCAAGATGCACATATGTTATGTAAATTTTAGGAATTCAGACCCTTGGTTATGCATTGCACCAAAACTGCAAAGCAGATGTTCCGGTCATTCTGGGATCTGTTATAGTAGCCACTGATATAATCTCTAAACCTGGGCTAAGGTTTTGAAATAATATCATCTCGGACACAAATCGGAACACAAAAATAAAATAGCGTTTAATCTGTGAATAATGTACTTCACATGCTAATATAAATATGACACCCTTGTTAAAGAAAACCTGGAATAAATCAGAAATGCCGTATCTTGAATAGCCCACACCGAAAATTTTTAATCAGCCAGCCAGAAATTTCAACCACACTTAAGAGTAGTCGGCAATGGAAATGCATGTAATGTTCCATGAAAATGTTGATGCATCCTATAATTTTATGATTTATTTTTTTCTGAATATTTTGCGTCAAATCTAGAAAATATTTAGGTTCTATTTGCAGAAGTAAACCAGCCAAGAGCTCAAAGCCTCTTTAATAAAGAAGAAAAAAAAGGTTCTATTTTGGGTTAGAAGAATTGCTTTGCACAAATTGACCATTTTTAGGGTTCCTTTTCGAAAAATCACCTTGTGAAAACCCTGATTAATCCACATAGCGGTGTTGGTATCTTTCTCGTGCAAAAATTTCAAACAATGTAAATGAGTATTCTTTAGCGTGTTTTGGGCATAAAAATAGTATTTTGGACATAACTTCTGTTCCCATTGTCCGATCTGTCCGATTTTCAATAGCAAACAATGGAGAAGGATTCCCCGTCGAATGGAATCTGTTGCGAGTAATTCAATGCTATTGTTCCCAAAAGCTAGTCTACAAATTTTGTACACATACACACAAACAGACATCACCTCAGTTCGTCGAGCTAAGTCGATCGGTATATAACACTATGGGTCTCCGGGCCTCCTATCAAAAATTCGTTTTTGGAGTGATCATAAAGCCTTTCGGTACTACTTTGTTGTACGAGAAAGGCTAAAATCCATCGGGAATAGAAGAGGAACAACTTGAGGAATTTCTGGGTGAATTTCAAAATAAATTTCCCGAGAAATTTTCGAAGAAATTTCCGGAGGAATTTTTGAAGGGATTTCTGGAAATTTTTTTTTATTAAATTCTGCGGAAAATTCCTGGATGATTTTTTTGGGAGAACTCTTGCTAAAAGACCTCGCCAAAGAAAGAAATTCTAGGGGAATTTTTGAAGGAAATTCTTAACAAAAAACAGAAGATTTTGCTGGGCGGTATATCTTGACAAAATCTCGCTTGGTTTTCAAAAGAAACTAAGTAACATTTTTTTCATGAAAAAAAAAAATTGAATATTACAATCAACAGACCAGTATGAAAGCTTTGTTTGCAATAATCAAATTAATTCATGAAAACAATGTTATTCAGGTCCTTTTGAAAAGTTAAGCGAGAAATGTTGAAGATACCTGGAGATTTTTTAAAGGACTTTCGACAGTAATTTCTGTAGAAGTTATAGGCGGGTTGACGACTGAAGTTGTACTTTTTGTTGTAGTTTTTCGGCGATAGCAGCGATTCGGTGATAAGTAGCAAATTCGTGTTTTACTCCGACATTTCGATTAGTTTACATTAAATATTATTTTTGGCCAAAAAACAATCTGAGAAGGGGGAGACATAATTTGTTTTAAATATATGTATCGGCCTTATTAAGACTGCTATCGGCAAATGAATTTAATCGTTTCTGGAAAAGTTTCCGTGGGAGTATCCCCTTGAATAATTTCTAGAGAAATTTCCGGGTGGATTCCAAGAGGAATATCCGAATTTTTGTAGCAATTTCTATTGGAATAACCGGAAGAATTTCTGAAGAAACTCTTCTAGAAATGTCTAGCATAAATCCTGAAGGAACTTCTAAAGAATTCCTAAACAATTTCCGAGCAGAATTTAAAGAAAATTTCTGGAGGAATTTCAGAAGGAATTTTCGGTGGAATTCCCGGGAGCTGTATGGGAGCGTTTAGAGGAATTCCATGTGTATTTCGAAAGAAGTTCAAATGGAACTTCAGAAGAGTTCTTGAAGTAATTTATGAAGTTCTTGTATCTTTGAAAATTCTGGAGTAGCTCCTAGTGGAATTTTTGACAAAAATTCTTAAAGATATTTCAGTGGAAATTCCGGAGCAGTCTCTGGACGAACCTTCGGAGTAATGAACAAACTTCCGGATTTCGGAGTTCTTGTATGGATCCTCCAGAAATTCCTGTAGAGATTCCTTTAGGAATTACTATGGAGGTTCCTGCAGGAGTTCCTCCGGAATTCCTGGATGGACTTCCGGAGCAATTCCTGGAGGAATTCTCGGGGGACCTTACAGAGCAATTCCTGCAGGAACTTTTGGAGGAATTCTTGGAGGAACTTTCAGAGCAATTCCTGGATGAACTTTCGGAAGAATTCCTCGATGAACTTCCGGAGAAATTCATGGAGGAGCTTCCAAAGGAATTCTTGGGGAAACTTCCGGAGGAACTTCCGCAGAAGTTCATAGAGGAACTTCCAAAGGAATTTCTGGAGAAACTTCCGGAGGAATGCCTGGAGAGCAGGGATGGAATCAGGAGAAGAAAAAAAAATGCTCACTGCTCTCGACACACGAATCTTTGCTCTTCTCTTTTGTACTTTTGCGTTTCTCTCTTTTTCGGGTAGCTCCGAAATATATTCATTTCTCAATGATAACTAAATGGTTTGACTCAATGAGGTGAGGAAAAAGTTGCTCATTAAGTATCTTTGAGCCTCTTTCCGAAGGACGGAATTGGTGGTGGCGAATAAATTTATGATAATTAGTTAACTAATCTTACGGTAGACAGTAGATTATTGTATTTATCGTGTTTGATTAGAAAACAATTGCGTCATAATGCGTGTTCAGGACTGTTCCATTTTATTTTTACACGTTGAAGACATTAAAAGAGGTTAATAATTTTCATTCCAAATTGAAGCAGTCGTATAAATCTTGTATTAATCAGTCAAAACGGTATTCACTGGAGTAACTTTTCATGCGGTTTGATATGAAGCTTCCTTTTTATGCGGATTTTGGGTCTCACGCATTTTAAGGCGTTTACACAATATTTTGAAGAAGGTCTTGGTGCCTTTATGCCACTACGATCAACGAATCGCTGATCTTCTTTAATGATTATCATCATCATTTGCATAATCTATATAAAAGTGAGTTTGTAAATCCTTTGAGGCAATATAACTCACGAACGGATGGGCCGATTTGCAAGATTTCCTCACTAATCGATTCGTCTTGGGATCAGCTATGTACGATCAATTTGACAGGGAAAGTTGTAAAATTATCGAAATACAACTGTTTCATGAGTTTTGAAGAAAGCCATCAAGCTCGAACTGAAATCAATCTAGAGTGCGGCGCTGCAATCAACTAAATGATTGACAGATCGATAATGAAACCCGAGCGAGATCGGGCAGGTTCGCCTAGTTTATATATAAAAATGATTTTGCATTTCCTTTGAGGCAATATAACTCACGAACGGATGGATCGATTTGCAAGATTTTCTCACTAATCGAATCGTGTTGGGATCAGCTGTATTTGTTCATATTAATAGTTGATCAATTTGCCGGGGAAAGTTGAGAAATTGCCCAAATGTAACGGTTTTTTGAGTTCTGAATAAAGCCATCAAGCTCGAACTGAAATCGATCTAGAGTGCGACGCCTTAATCAAATAAGTGATTGACATATCAAAAATAAAACCCGAGCGAGATTGGGCAGGTTCACCTAGTATAAAATAATTTCGTAAATAATCTCTTTGCAATGCAAATTTTAATTGCTTATAAGATAAATGTAGAATTGCCTACATCAAGCTGCCTGTTGCTTAGAAGGGTAAAACGTCCTATCGTTGTGGTATGTCCTAATGTTGCGGTACTGTTGAAGTAGTCTATTCTGGATATAATAGCATTCAAAACAATTATGGGTACGCTAAAACTCTTCGGATTAACGACTAGAACAGCTTTTGCTTGACAAAATTCCGTTCAAAATGATGAAAAATTAACATTTTTCGTTAAAAATTTGAATCCTTTGAGCCTATTATTGCGGTAGTGCTAAGGTCCTATTGTTGCGGTATCGCTCTCCATAAGAATTACATGCAATGCCGCAACAATAGGACTGACCTTCAAAAAGTATCGCAACGATAGGCAACTGCGTCCTATTATTGCGGTAGTTTGTGATGCGATGCGATGGTATGACAGAAGTGTGCTTTCATTCCTCTGTACGTTCAGTTGGAAAGAACAACAAAAATGATGCTCCTCAAAGAGACACATTGAGACAAATGGTTTCTCTCAAAGAGAGCCGCTCCTCATTTTTCCCACAACGAAGAGCATCTTTTTTATGTTTTGATCATGTCCGTGATGTTTTGTTGCTCATTTATTTTTTGCTCATTGAGCTCATTGTGCGAGTAATTGCCAAGCCTGCTGGAGAGATCATCTTAAGAATTCCTGGAGAGCTCCTGGAAACTTCAAAAGAAATCCGGAGATTTTTTATGCATAAAATTAGCTCACGCCGCCGCCGTCAATCAAAAAATTAAAACCGTTCGAAGAATGGCTGAGATATTAACTTTCAAAATCTATCATATTTTCGTGACACTCTTCGCTTTTCAAAAACGAAATTCCGGTAAGAAAAACACAGACGTAGTCAAAACTCAAAACTGTCCATTCTAAGCTCGTGTAGAACTTGTTGGCTGAATGTAAGGCCAAGGTTCGCGCGTTCGGATATAAACGCTATATAAACTAAATGAATGATGCCAAAACTAACTTTAGTTATATCTTTTGACTGCCTGAAATTTTGGTGATAACTAACCAATTTATTGCCACTTGGTTATGTGTGAATTTTATTAGGGTTTTTTTTAAGCATTAAATAAAACCAATTGTTTTATGATGGTCTTATACAATGCCAATGAAGGGAGGTATTGTGACACTCTAAAACTATTCATGTAACCCTTATAAATCTTGTTTTAAAACTTAACGATTTGTTAGCTTTACATTTTATTAAAAGTTTTAATTTTGCTTTCCAGTGCGCCATAAAATTAATTTGGATCTCAGCTATACAACTCTCTGTCGCGACTCGACCAGTTTGCCACGTTGAGCTTGATGGTAGTGTTGCTGTAAAGTTTAAAGTTTGAATCATGTATTGAGACGCAAAAGTTGGCGTATTTATACCAACATGATCTGCTGAGTTTCTGACGTACTCATTTTTAGAATTAAAATCAAATTAAATTTAAAGGGGACAGTTTATAAATTAAAAAACGTTTAGTCATAGAAATCGCAGTTAATCTCCTATAAGACCAATAAGAGATTTCCAAAAACTTGATGCCTGTCTATTGAATATTTATTTACGTGTCAGCTTTTGGATTTAATTTGATTTTGTTTTGGCAAATGACACGAATCCGGAAGATAAATATGAAAAGCTGTTAAATATATTTAGTGATTTGATTGCGGCTTTTGCATAAAAATGTTTTGAAGGCATGTGATATAAAATCACAAAAAAGAAAAGAGTGCAACGCAATAAAAAGTGGCCCTGCAAATATGGCAAGTGGTTGTACATTCAACGGTCCTTCGAACCATATGGAGTGAAGCGGTCGGTATCAGTGAAACGAAACAACCTATTCGGAAGCAAAAAAAAAAAAAATTGCAAAAGAAAAAAGAAAAAAATATACATCATAGATTCGCTAGCGTTGCTGTAGCTACGTCAAGGAAAACAAGGATTCAAGTCCAGAAGGGTATGTGGAAGCGTCTCAGTTCAGCTGGAGTTACTGTCTACGGAGAACAACCCAATCGACCTTGAACAAGAGCGGATGAGGATTGATTGAAAGTACTACGCACTCTCTGCTTTCTTTTTGAATAAGTTGTCCACACCTTCTTCCTTCAATAGCAATGCTTCTTCTCCAGCGCAGTCTATTCGCGTGAAGCTTCCTGAGCTGAATCTTCCCAAGTTTAACGGGAAGTTAGAGGACTGGTACATGTTTCAGGATTCCTTAGAATCAGCCTTTGGCTCACCGAACGATATCAGCGCGGTAGAGAATCAAATGGCATATCAAGACCCTTTTCGATACCCCGGCAATGATGCATGAATCGGCGGAAGAGTTGCTGGCGCTCGTAGACCGCTTCGAGCAGCAACTGTCCATCCTCAAGCGACTCGGAGAATCAGCAGACAAGTGGAGCTCTCTGCTGGTGTACCAATTATCTATCCGTCTAGACCATCATACACTTCGCGAATGAGAGAGCTACTGCACCAGGCTCGACTCAGAAAATATCGCCTCAGTTATGGGAGGTATAGCTAAGAAGAATGATTCGACCGTTGATGAGCCACAAACATGCCTTCGTATATCACAATGGTAAACTTCCTGCAAAACTACGCGCGAATTTTACTTGCGGTTTCATCAACTACTCCGTTACCATCATCACTACCCTGTTTTATGTCGAAATTGTCGAAATCCGTTGCTTATCCTGCAACAAACACTGCAGAATCGTTTTGTAGTTTGTTCCAGTACACCGCATCGGAAATCTGAGAATGTGGTGCGTAAATTGCCACTACCTCTACCACTGTCCCGACTTCCGGAATATAAACCTTTCTCAGCGATTGGATTGAGTCAGAAAGAAGAATCTTTGCATGAATTGCTTGCGATCGAGTTCCCACTTCGCCCGGAACAGTAACAGGCAGGGATGCCGGAAGTGCTCTAGAAAGCATGACACACTTCTCCACGTGAATGCAGAATGCGAATTCCCTTTGGTGAATTGTCCACACAGCGAAGATCCAGGGGCTTCACTAAGTACGCTTCGAATTCTCACATTGGACACACGCACCCACTGTGCACATATTTGTATGTTAAACATGAATGTTGCATAATGTAAGTAAAGATTTTGTATGTTTTGTATGTGTTAGTATGTAATATTGTAAATAAAGAGAGTGGGGGGAAATGCTTATCTAATCTTCCGGTCAATGTCATCATATAGTGCATATACTCCTGTATATATACGATTGTGATGCATCACCAGTGCTACGATGTGCACGTATTACCTGGCAATCTAACTGCATTGATTGTCTGCCTTTTCAGAATTCCCAATAAAATTCCGTTGAAATATCACAAATGATGGTAATTGTTTGTGGAAAGGGAAAGAAAAGTGCAGTGGGTACTGGCCAAGTTCCCCCTGGCGGTGCTAAAATGATAAGCGGGAACAATGCCTAATTTCATTTAAATCTTTTAGTATCATTAGTGATTAACACACGTTATTATTTTATGTGGGGGGCAAGCATGGAACATATTTTTCAACGCGGGTGTCAGGCGGCTGACCCATGCTCGACCAAAATAGTAAAATTTAGCTAGAATATTTTAATTTTGTTTTATTGTTTGCTATTGAATTTTATATCAGAAATCGCGAAAATACTTGAAATAAAACTTTGTAAAATGTTTAGTATAATTATCTTTAAAAGGCATGGTTTGATTTTTGTATTCGATGAACCTAGAAGAATCGTTTTGCTCACTGAGCAGAAAGTACAAATTTGGTAAATTTAGATTTGTTCAACGGATATTTGTTGATAGATTGAGGTTAAGAAATCGTCTGTAAATTATTTAAAGAATAAACTGTAAATAAAATTGATGTTGGCATACTCTTTCGACAGCCGGCTGGCAAGAGTTTAAATAAAACAGTTAAACAACATAGTCTGTGGGTCGAATTGCCAGCTTGAGGCAAACCTCCATGACCTACCTTACCCTACCAAACCACCAACTCCGTAGAACTTATGAGGGCGTCGCCAAGTCGGGGGCCTCTCGTTAAGTAAGTTCTACATCAACATTTCCTTTCCTATCCCTAGTTACGGTAAAGATGGGCGTGGCCGGGAGTAGTAATCCTCATGCTTATGCCATTTTTATCTTAGATTGGAATCAAGGGTAACTCCCCACCTTGATTTCCGATAGCAATCTGGATAAGGATTCCATAAGAAACATGAGTATCACTAGTGTCCAATCTACGAAGTATACCGTAACAACGCTAACGCTAACGCTAACGCTAATATTGTAAATAAAGAGAGTTCCAAATCGAGCATCAGTCGACGCAACAGCAGAAGCGGAAATTCATATTTCATGGTCCGAAGTATTTCTTCATTAATCACACGCGGGCGCGTGATATAGTGATATTTCTGTGAGGAAACCAGATATACAGAGAAAATGACAAAGTGGCCTAATTAATGTCACTTGGGAAGGGGGAAGGGCTCGTTTGGCCGAAAGGGTCATTTAGCCGAAAGGGTCGTTTGGCGGAAAGGGTCATTTGACCGAATAGGTTATTTGGCCGAAGTGGCCCTTTCGGCCACCATTTAGGCCAAGTGGCCCTTTCGGCCTAATGATCCTTTCGATCAAATTACCGTTTCGGCCAAACGACCCTTTCGTCAAAACGACTCTTTCGGCCAAATTACCCTTTTGGCCAAATGACCCTTTTGGTCAAACGACCCTTTCGGCCAAATGACCCTTTCGACCATACGACCCTTTCGGCCAAACGACCCTTTCGGCCAAATGACCCTTTCGAACAAACGACCCTTTCGGCCAAATGACCCTTTCGGCCAATAGACCCATTCGGCCAAATGACTTTCGGCCTATTGGTCTGTTCGGCCAAATGGCATATTCAGCCAAACTACTTTCGGCCTAGTGGCATTCGGCCAAATTGCTTTCGGTCGAATGGGTTTCGGCCAAACGACCCTTCCCCCTGGGGAAGAGTGTGTAAGGCAAGGAAAAGTGGCCGTGCAAATACGGCAAGTGCTTGTACAAGAGCAATTCAGGCATTTCTACAGAATTTTAACGAAACAATGGCTACTTCATTCCATACTGCTTGAAATTGAAATATTTTGAGCAATTTAGAGAATTATGAGATTTAAAATTTTAATGTAAATATTTTATAAGTTTGAAGTATGCTTCTACAAACGCAATATTCACAATCAATTTTGTGGCAATCACAATCAATTTTGTTACTTTCCATAAATCAACCATGGAGAATTGCTTGTAATCTTTCGAAATGAAAAAAAGATTCGTATAGAAAGGAATGACAACAATCCATGATTTGAAATTGTTTAATTATTACTCTTATAATAGACACGATAACCTCCTATAGAGTATTCACAAATAATATACAATGTTTTTTCGCAATTTTATTACTTAATACGGTTTGAATAACTTATTCTGGATTGGTCCATTTAGCCAGAAGGTTGCCTTAAAGAGGTTATGAAGAGAATTTGGTGAATTTCTTAGTTTTGTAAGCAGTTGGTCATGAAAACCTCTTTTAGAGCATAATTTTGAAATGTTACTTGAGAAACGGATAAAAAATTGAATTTTAAAAATGAATTTTTTTTTGTGTGCGGATTTCAAACGGTTTACTCTTTAACTGTTTTTCTATCACGTTTTATATTACACTGGAAGGGCATCATCACCGTTAGGTCTTCCTTAACGAAGGAAGCACGTTTCCTGTACCTCTCGTAGGCATTATTGTTCTTCTGATTCAGGACTATTCGTGAAATTGAATTAAGTGGATCCCATCGTCACTTGTTCAAGGAATGGTCGCACGATTTGCCCAAATACTGTTATGTCCAGTGACGTAAGCATCAGTCGAATTGGTGGTACTTTAAATTGCATGATTCTTTCGAGAGCCGTTCTCATACCATGTGTGGGTTCGAGCTCTTCAGTATGGCCAAATACGACATTCATTGCAGTAAAAAATAAGTGAAAGGAATGTCTGCAAATTTATTGGCTTACATTTATTTTGCCTTTCTAGTGACCAAGGTAAATCGAAAGGTGATATGTGCAGTGTTCTCCCGAAATATTTTTGATCTCAAAACACACCAGAAATTTACGATCGAAATAAGGAATAATCAACGTTGAACGTGCAGGCAAGCTTAAAGCCGAAATCACCGACAGAACTCATCCATTTCATTGAAAGTAAAACAAATGGCTGGATAAAACCACGGTTCACAAACTCAAATTATGTTTACATTATTATTTCAATACTTCAAAGACTATTTATGTGACGCAAGTTTAAACTAAAAATTCGTGTTTGATTTTCAAATGTATTTTATATGACGTTTTCGTTCTGAACTACAAAAGTTGAATTGAGAAATTCTCGTCATTCCATATATTGCAATGCACAATGTATGCAGCAAGTGTGATATTTCTCGGGTACTTATTCAAAAGGACGTATGTGATTTTGTAAACAAAGATTCAAACGTTGATTCCTCCAATCTGATAGTACTCCCACGCAAACTATCACCACAGACAGGTAGGGGGAGGCTTCGGCTACCTGTTCATTGTGTTGGTTTGCATGGGAGTGCCATCAGAATGGACAAATCGACGTTTGAATCTTTGTTTACAAAATCACATACGTCCTTTTGAATAAGTACCCGAGATTTATTCAATACTCGTTCATAACAAACGATCTTTGCACAATGCCTATGCATGACTAGTGGACTTCAGCTCGTAGAAATTACCTCCGCCACGCTATCGTCTGCACCCGCCCATCACAATTTTCCCTGCAGGGTACAAATTGCAAATCAGCAAAGAGCACAACAGGTCATCCACCTAACTCCATTCATACAATTGGCGGCCTGCAACAACGCTTGCGCACAGAGTCTTGACGCCAGCACAAGAATGTAGGTTAGCACACCGATCAAGACAAGATGCACGCCAGTAATTGTCCAGCAATAAATATAAAAATTTGACCCGCCAGACAGAGCTGCCGCAACTGAAAGTGAATAACGGTGCAGTTTGATGTCCATCGTGGTAGATCAAGTCAATTTGCAAGTGCAAAACTGCAGTGAGAGTCAGCACGGGTGCATTGATTGATCTTAAAAGACTCATTTTTGCAATACGATGTGGGGGTGAATGAATCGTTTGTTATTAGGAAGAGGGTGTATAGAAGACTGTGCTGGTCTAGAAGCTGGGTTAAGGTGAAAAGGTTGCACGAGCGATGGATGATTAGTAATTAAGATAATTGATCGATGAATTATCTGACAATCAACAAGGCTGGGTTACATCAGCTTACTTGGTCATGAAATTAAATCAAAATGCTTTAAAAGATTCGAAATCTTTAGAGAAAATTGAAATATCTCCCTTTCCCGAAAGTCTTTTCTGTCTTACCCTAAGGTACTGGGTATCATCAAAATATAAAATTGGAGAACATCACGAAATTAAATACGACTTCAAGCGATAATAGCGCCATTATTTTTTAATGGGCTATTGAAATTCATATATCAATCGACTCTGAAACTGTCCACCAGTTTGAAATTTTTGGTTGTGTACGATAAACTATTTAAAATTTCCTTCTTGTCAAACACAGTAAAAATTCCAGAATCAACCAATCCCGTTCATATATTCTCAACTAGGACATAAGACTGACGTAAGTCTTCAAGGTGAGTCAAAGAACCTCAAGAGGTACGATAACAGCAAGCTGTTGAAAAAGCGTCAAGTGCTAAACAAATTCAGCTTGTCAACACTATCTAAGGAGTCAGTAGTTGATTTGCATACCCTGATGGACGGGTTCGAGAGAGTGGTCCAGAACTAGGATCAAGTGGTTAAACCCGAGGAGTACAAGGATCTTCTAGTTGTTAACTTACTGATAACTCGGATGACTCCTGTAGCTCGAAGAGGATGAGAAAAACATTCATCTATCAAGGAACAGGATACGTTGGCAGATCTCGCTGATTTCATGCGTCGACGGATACGTCCCGGAATCACTCCCAACGAAGGATTTGGACAGCAAGGAATCCCATCAATCGCAACTTGATTTTTGGCTTAGCGTACGACAGCCACCATTCCATCCACGATCCATAGTTTCTGCGCTGCCGTTTTCTTCGGTTAGGAGATGCGGTCGAAGAGCCCAGAAACCGCGCTCGGGCTTATGTCCTAGGGGAAGGAGACAGAGTTTGTGCGTTAACGCTTTGTGATCCGTGAAACAGCAGACGTGCGTGTAGGTAGACATACTGCAATTTGTCGCGAAGATCACGGCTCACGTAAATCCGATCGAGACGAGATCGCGCGTTTCGACAGACATACGTGAAACCTACATCCCGTGGACATAGCTTCTCCGCCCAGTCAACATTTTTATACCTATTATTGCTATTGATATAGGTCATCATATACACATAAGATATTATGTATATAATGCACCGAATCGCTATATACCTACTAAAGTGGAGGCCATATACGGGCTAGATAACGACTTTCTCGAGTTTTGATGAACATTTATACGACTTAGTGAATATTTGGAAAAATAAATGGTAACAACCCTGTCTCGAACATTTGACCTCTGGAACTAAAGGCTGATGCTCTACCCTTACGCTACTCAGCAACTCTTGGAAAGCAGCAAAATTTTGACAATCATAATCTAGATGGCGATTTATTATTGACAAGAGTTTCAGTGTAGGATATGAACTACATTGATACAATTTGGATGCCTTGTTGTTGTGCGTACAAATGTGGCTTGAATCGTATGTCATAACAACTCATGATTATCCTGATAATGTTCGTACATAACAACGATTGTGTATCATAAACGATTATGAAATGTCAACATCAGTCTTTCATCGTGTCGAACTGTGTTTACAACTCAATTACATTTTAGTTAGTGCAATTGTTAGTGCAGATATTGAGCGGCACTGGTTGGCAGTGAAAAAGTACACCAGCAATAATCGGAATTTCGGCAGATCGGATGGAGTGAAGTAAGTAATTTTGAAATTAAATTAATCAGTGAGGTTCAGTGGCTCAGAGTTCAACGCGCAGAAGGTGGAAGCTATATACGTACAACGCACATCGGTATATGATTTGCATGACAATATTTGTATACATAAACGATTTTTTCGATTTGATCCGATAAAACTGATATTGTTTATATAGGTTTATGACTTCCATAAACGCAATCGTAAATATTGTTTACACTGGTATCATATACAATAATATTCATATTTTAGCCATCTTTATAAGCAATCATATACGAATGTGAAAGAAAATAGCAATATATGCGATACAATTTATCATTTCAAATACGATATGTGGTTTACTGGGCCACACATCATGTAGCTGCAGTTGCTGTACAGCGGTTTTAAGAGACGGACTGGTGTTGGGGCTGGACGAATCGCACGCACGCAGCACGCTATTGAAATTGCCAGCTACGATGACGTTCTTGGTGTGGTCCCGGAGATAATAGGCGAGAGTGCCATTGAAGAACTCTTCTCTAGCGGCGCACTGTGCAGTGCCGGAGAGGGCGTAGGCGTTGCAGATCGTTGTGTCGTGCACTCGCAGCGCGATTAGTCGGCTGTCCAGGCTCTTCGCCACGTGAGTGACATGGATGTGCTCCTTCATCGCTACAGCTGTGCTTCTCCTTGTGTGGTCTACATTCGTGAAAACGACGAAGCCAGGCAAGGAAAGCTGTTCGTTCTCGACTTCCTGCAGACACATGATATCGAGGTTTTGGTTGCTTATGAAGGTTAATACCCGGCATATAGGCAATTAACTTTGAATGTACTGATCTCGAGTGGCGATCTCTCTTCGCTTGTGTGGTCGTGTTGGGATCTGACGACCAAACTGGCACAACCTCACACAACCCTACTTCATTGAGCGCCGTTGCTGATGAAGCAAGTGTGTAGGAGCCGGACAATATTAAATACTCATCCTACTTGGTTGACATTGTGTACAAAAATACATTTGAGAGAGTTAGTTCTGAAAATGTATTGCGAGAGATCGGCTGGTACCTGGTGCTGGGAATTTGGTTTCATCAGTACCCGCTAAGCTGCGGTGGACGACGGAGGTCCTTCGTAGCTTAGTAGGGAAAGCACCTGTCATGCGAACTGGGGTCGTGGGATCAAACCCCACCGAAGGGGCGGTTACCCTCCAATACCTTTTCCGAACTAAATCTATCACATGTTGTACATATGCATAATCAAGTTGCAGACATAGTAATTAATTTCCACTCCAGGTGGCTTAATACCCGGCATATAGGCAATTAACTTTGAATGTACTGAACATAATGTTGCCGTCGGTAGTAGAATCACGAGCGCGCGTCAAACGGAGAAGCTGCAAAAATGTATTGCATGGATGACTATCTACTAAAATTATAAATCTCTGAATCGTGCTCTCGTGATTCTACTACCGACGGAAAACAATCTTCCATCACCAAGCAATTGAGTTTTACTTTGATCAAAATTCATCTCGCCTCAAGTTGTGACGTAAGAGCTACTTTCATTGATGGTAGCCAATCGTTAGTAGGGGAAATTACGGCTTTGGCAGGTTTTGTTCTATTATTGTCAGAGGGGTTTTCTATAACTAATTATGCTCAAATTTGGCCTAAACATTCTTTGCATATCAAAGAATATTGTGGCCAAATTTCATAAAATTTGGTCAACAAAAACCCCCTGACAATAATAGAACAAAACCTGCCAAAGCCGTCATTCCCCCTAATTCAGACAAGAAAATTTAATCTCAGCGCTGCTAATGTTAATGACGACGACCGCGCGACCCACACCATCACCGGGAATAACATTTCCGGTAGGAGCTCCGCCGATGCCGAAAGGTGGTAACACGGTCCACGACATCTCGAACGACATGAACGACAAGAAGCTGCAAAAATGTATTCGCATGGATGGAAATAAAACCTGAAACAAGTAGCAGACTACCTGCTAAAATTATAATCTTGAGGGGAAATTTCACTTTACTGCTACTGGTGTCCACGCGAATTACTTTTGGAAGCTTCTTTCTCTGACGCGCGTTCGTGATTCTGCTACCGAAGGAAAACAATCTGCCATCACCAAGCAATTAAGTTTTACTTTAATTAAAATTCATCTCGCCTCAAGTAGTGACTTAATAGCTACGTTCACTGATGGTAACCAATCGTTAGTACTTCAGACAAGAAAATTTAATCCGAGTGCTGCTGATGTTGATGATGACGACCGCACGACCCACACCATCGGTGAGAATAATGTCGAATTCGTTTTTAAAAAGTTCCAACCTAGGTTGGAACCAGTTCCAACCTAAGTGCTGTCAAAGTGTTTTTTTATTCGCTCAGGTTGGAACTAGGTTCGCACTAGTTCCAACCCCAAAGCTGTCGGGTTCGCACTGTGTTGTTTCACGGTTACGCACCAGTTTCACCAATACAACTGCACTTCAACTGTCAAAACCATATGGGTGGAATAAACAAGCCGAAGGGAAATACAAACCAGAGTAAAAACGAAACTGTTTGTGCATTTAATAAAGAATGCGCATCGAAAGCCGTTTTACGGAAATTTTTTATTCCCTATGATATTTGTCTACATTTGCATTATATTTAAATTCCCTTAGGACTTTTTTCAGTAATCCCAGGATAATTTGTTTTAAACGGAAATATTATATTGCAATTTGTTCTAAAATTCCCCTATTAATTATTTCTTTAAGTAGTTCTTCAAAAAATCATATGGAAATTCTTCAAAGAATTCTTATAATTCGTTCAGGTATTCCTCCTTGAAGTCTTGTATACATTCCACTGCGAATTCTTCCCAGAATGCATTAGAGCAATATTTCAGGCATTCCTTCATAATATTTTTCCAGAAGTTCATCTGGAATTTTCTCCAAGAGTTCCTACGAAATTTCTTCCAAGAATTTCTCTGGAAGTTCCTCCAGGAATTCCTCCCAAAGTTCCTCCAGGAAGTTCCTCCAGGAGTTCCTCCGGAAGTTAATCCAGGAATCCCACCAGCTATTCCTTCAGGAATTATTCCGGAAGTTCCTTCAGAAATTTCTACGGAAGTTTCTCCAGAAATTCCTCCGGAAGCTCCTTCAAAAATCCATCCGGAAGTTTCTTCAGAATTTTTCCCCTGGAATTCCTCCAGGAATTCCTTCAGAAGTTCCTCCGGAACTTTCTCCAGAAGTTCCTCCGGAAGCCCCCCAGAAATTTCTTCGGAAGTTCCTCCAGGAATTCCTCCAAAAGTCCCTCCAGGAATTCCTTCAAAAGTTCCTCCAGGAATTTCCAAATGATTTACTGAAGGAACTTCCGGAAGAAGTTTTGAAGTATTTTTGGGAGGAATTCCTGAAGGAATGTTCCAAAGAATTTCTGAAGGAACTTCAGAAGGAAATTTTTAAGGAACTTCGGAACTTTCCTAACGAACTCCCGAGCTCCGAACGTAACTTCAGGAAGAAGAGGAATTTCTGAATAGATTCCTGAAGAAATTTCCGAAGGAATACCTAAAGAAACATCCGGAGGAATTCCGGAAAGAAACTCCGAGTAAATGCCTGCAAGAACTTGCGGAGGAATTCCTAAAGAAGCGAAAAGGAATAGAGAAGCTGGGGTAGATATATCCATCCAAAAGTAAATTTCGTAATTCGCGAAAATCAGAGCGCGTACTTGATCATTTTTATCATGATCTGATTCGTTGTGGCCCACAAACTGCCAGTGCACTGGTAAAGTCCGGTATGGTGTCGATCATATGTTTCGAATCAAAACAAACACGATGCCACGCACACCACCATATCCAATGACAGATGGAACTGAAAACGTTTTTTTATTCAAGGTTCGGGTTGGCACTGATTCAGGTTTAAAAACGAATTCGACATAAGATTTCCGGTAGGAGCTCCGCCGATGCCGATGGTGGGACCGCGATTTGCTTTTCGCGACATCTCGAACGAAATGGCTCGCGGGCGCGGAAGAGCTGCTTTCTTGTAATCAATCAAGTTTAACCTGTAGCCACGCCCCTTAGGTGAGCGTTTCGGTTACACAATATTTGCAATCATACCGGACAACAAAGAGGCGGGACCAATGAGCCATCTATATTCATTATAAGAAAACTGCTTTCCCCCGCGCGCGAGGCATTTCATTTGAAATGTCGTGGAGAGCGGTCTCAGCGTCGGCAGAGTTGCTGAGCCGATTTTATTCCAGCCCGTGTCGTGGATCGTGTGGTCGTCGTCGACAGCTCTTAGTGATATAAATATGAATTACATATTTGGAATTAATCGGTTCTTCTAAGGGCCACCATTCTACACAAAGGAAGATTGAGGCGAGGCGAATTTTATTCAAAGTGAAAATTAACCGCTTGGTGACGCCATAAAGTTGCCTGCCGTCCGTAGCAGAATCACGCATCGGAGGGAGATGGCTTCAGTGGCAGTGAAATTCTTTCAAGATTATTATTCGGTTTTGTTATTCCAGCAGCACAATTACGGGCGCGCATCGTAGGTGCTGCAAATATGTATTCGAATGGATGGCGTCAGTTGTTTCCAAGTGGAATTTTCTCTCAAGATTATGATTTTTCAGAATCACCATTTTACACAAAAGAATTAATTTGCCAGCATTTTGACGTAAACTTCGTCTAAGGGGAAGCCTCGGATACAGGGTGCCAAATGAAAATTTCCAAATTGGGGACCGTCACGAAATCATGTAAGATTTCAAAAGTTAATAGCGACTTTATCTTTCGATAAATTTTCGAGATTTTATTATCAATAGATTCGGAAACATTTCACCAATTCGTTAAAAGTCTGTTCACAAATTACGTAACGCAAAAATCCGAGTTTTTGACCCCCTCCCTACCCCTCGTAACAAAAAAGTAACTTTTTTTGTACCCCCTCCCTCCCCCGTATAACGCGTTAATGTGGAAATTTCAAATGCAGTTTTTTTTTTCCTTCACTGAAGCATGTAAGTTTTGGTATTTTTTTAACACTGTTAGAATAAAAACGATACATGATTAAAAACCAAGAACATTAAGAATGCAGCTAGCAGAAACGAAAATAGAATTTGTGACCATGACCATTCAAACAGCTTTGCGGGGCTGTTCTGTCGTGAAATACAATATTTGCGTTATGTTTTTACGCATATAAAACTATGTGCTTGATTACGGTGATGACGAATGCTGTAACGATAAAATATAATTTTTAAAATGAACTGTTTACTGTCACAAATGCCTCGACATTTAGCAACAATTTTTCGAACAAAACTCGCTGTCTTTTAGAATTTAAAAAACGCCAGAATAGCCTGCTCTGAGATAAAAAGTAAAAAACTACAAAGACTAACATGGGACAATTATGGGTAGTATTGTAGTGAAGAGGATATGTCGACGCATGTTCACCGTCTTGATCAAAACATGTCAGCAATTACTTTAATCATTTTCGCATTATGCGTAACATTTGGTAGTAAAAACACCCCCCCCCCCACCTTTTTGTGTAACAAAGTATAACGCAAGTGGGACTTCCCCCCTCCCCTCAAAAGCGTTACGTAATTTGTGAACAGACCCTAATTGTTTTACAACTATTTATTATCAAAGTAATACTATTGAAAATTTTAGTTCTTTTACGTCTGGTAAAAGATTCAGAACTAACCAACTTCGTTCATGCATCCCCAACACGGACATCAGATTGCTGTAACGCACGCACCTTTTGGCCCACCGCTTCATTTTTCCTGTGCATAGTCGTGTCTTGCGGCCATTGGCGGCCGTCGACGGGTAGTTGTTGCAGAAATTTTTTCACAAAGATGACGTATGTGGCAAATAAGCGGAAAATCATTGAGTGGCTGTCGTCGGTGACAGCAGAATTGTGGAAATGCAATTTTCTCCTCATTTCAACTCGCTGTCGACAAACCTGTTCTACTAAAAAAATTTAAACAAATTCTATTGAACGCTGCCGATGCTGATGACAACCGCACGTTGATTTCAAGCAAAACAACAAACGCGAGTGTGAGAGCAGCTTTTTGAATTGGCTTGAGACGATGGCTGCGCCGCGCCGGTAGCGGTCCAAGTAACATCTGTATGGTCGTCGGTGGTGATTGAGAAAAATGTTTGTTCTGAACACAGTTTAAGATAATTTTTGGTTGAAATTCGCTATTGTGTCATGTATACAACCTAATGTTCACATGATATTACGATTCTCATTGCACTAAGAGGTTTTACGTAGTTTACGTCGGGAAGTCGTGTCTTGTACACAACCCTTCTGATTTTTTTTAATTAAAAAATGCATTCAGTATGTTTTTGCCTTTCTCGTATACTAAGTATACGTAAAGGCTATATGATCGCTCCAAAAACAAACTTTTTATAGAAGGCCCGGAGACCCATAGTGTTATATACCAATCGACTCAGTTCAACGAATTGAGGTGATGTCTGTGTGTATGTGTGTGTGTGTGTGTGTGTGTGTGTGTGTGTGTGTGTGTGTGTGTGTGTGTGTGTATGTGTGTGCGTCTGTAGCACCACCCAAAAAAATGTCCCTCATTTTTAAGGTCCTTATCCTTCTCCGTTTTTCTCGCACCGAGTTGCATTCGACGCCGGACATTCTGCCGTTGTTTCCTATTGAAAATTGGTCAGATCGGAGTTTGGGCTCGGAAGTTATGGCCAAAATACCATTTTTTACAGAAAAAATGTCACTCATTTTTCAGGTACTTATCCTTAACTGATTTACTCGCAACAAGTTGCATTCGACGCAGTGATAATCTGCCGTTGTTTCCTATTGAAAATTGGTCAGATTGGACTATGGGCTCGGAAGTTATGGCCAAAATACCACTTTTTATAGAAAAATTGAGTAAAAAAATGTCACTCATTTTTCAGGCACTTATCCTTAACCGATTTACTCGCAACAAGTTGCATTCGACGCAGAATACTCTCCCATTGTTTCCTATTGAAAATTGGCCAGATCGGACTATGGGCTCAAGAGTAATGGCCAAAATACTATTTTTATAATGCACGAGAAAGGCACCATCACCGCTAGGTGGATTAATCAGGGTTTTTTCGATAGCGGTAACATATGCGATACAACTTGCACCACGCAGAAAGTAGCAAAGTCAGAACACTGACAAACACCTAGCATCGTAATTAAATACAAAATTAAAGTCAACTGTGCGGCAGCAACGCTCATGCTTATGGTTGCTATGCCAGGGAAACAGACATTCAGTCTTGTCCCAATAAGGCTTTAAAAAGTCTGATAAGGATGAAAATTGTAAAGATAACGTTGTTAAAATCCATGTCTACCATGCGATGGTCAGGCCTGGTAGCGGGTCACTTTTTAGTGACTTGGTCACTTTTTTCGGGCAAGTCACTAAAAAGTCTCTTTTTTCGACCTCAAGTCACTAAAGTCACTTTTTCTCGCAAAAAGTCACTATTTTCAACTATTTTGAAACTATTGACTATTTTTTAATGAAGCTTTATGTATAAGTCGGTTGATGCTTTGTTCATGGCGGAAATAAAATTACGGATCTTGGAAAAATGATCGCTCTGAAACTTCGCCAGCCATATTACTCGCTGCTCTTATTGGTATTTCACCAGTAGCTAATTGACCTTTCCCGTCAATTTTTTAACTTGTTCAATCGATTCTTTATTTTATTTAAAGTCAACTTTCCCAACGAACCCATGTTTTTTTGACGCCTTTAAGTATTTTTTAAATTTAAAACAAAATATTTAAAAAGTGTTGTTTTTAAGATTGGGCTAACATTTGCCCGATTTTGAACGAACAGCGGGTGAATTTTTCAGACCGGTTCACATGTGCAGCATTTTTTCAACTTTTGTTTTGGATTTTTAAAATAGTTAGAGGCTTGAGAGAGAGTGTTGAAAGAGAGAGAAAGTTTACCTTAAATAAGCCAAAGAATCGAGATGTGTGAAATGAGATGTAATTTTTGACGGGAAAGGATATAGATATTATATAAAGGGGATAAAGTTTCCCCGATGTTGAAGATTGCATGCGCTAAGATACATCGAAAATGAGAAAAGTGGATCAAGTCTGCCCAGTCTCCCCTATCAATTGCACTATTGGCGGTTCAAATTATACTTTTCAATTTTAGATATTCTTCCTGGTGCTTCAGGAAACCCAATAGTTGATGAAAGGCTTGTTATTTAGTGCATACCTAAAACAAACATGCTTATCAGTTTTTTTATAACAGAAAATTGTTTTATCACAAACCTCGTGCTTAGAATCATAGGGACGTAACTGCATTAATACATTGCTCTTCGTCGATGTTTTCTTTTTATCATTGTAGCAAATTGCGGTAGTTTGCCGAAGATTTAATGGTTTGGTGTAATAAAGGATGATTGTATACAATATGATATATCTTGCACCAGACGCAATAATCACGGTTGTAACTGTTGAGTTATTAACGAAGTTATGATTCTCAGCGCGTGATATTTTGGTAAAATGAAAATATTTATTTTCAAATCGAAATAATGATAGCTGCATCTATGATTGTACTGCATTCGAATTGAAAGGCGATACTTTGAATATGTAAAGTAATTTTGCTGTAAGAACATGAGAAAATAAAAGCCGTTTTTCCCTTCCAACATCCACTTCGATTAATGTTTTGGATTTTTTTAAATATATTGCGATGATAATTTATACATTTAAAATACCATAAATGTGAAAGATTCTTCAATTCGTTCAATCCCAGGTTCGTTGTAACTGAATTTTCATAATTTTTGTTTCGTTTTCTACCAAAACGATCCGTACTGATGTTCCTTTCGCACTAAAAAAACCAAAAACTTCTTAAACCTATAGCAAATCTGCATCTTTCTTAAGTAGGTGTTCAGCTAATCCACTGATAGTAATTTTCACTCATTCTCACGAGAAGAGAATGTTCATTCACGCAGATTTTTGCCTAGAAATTATTTTTCGGGGAAGAAAAACCGGTCTTATGAGTGATAAATAACCAACTTCCAGTGGCGCAAATGTTTGATTTGCTCGCAGATTACGAAAAAAATTAAGAAAATTACGAAAAAAATTCTCCCTCGATCCAGAAGCGCTTAATTTTGTCTCATCGAAATTGCAACTGAAACTGAAAGTCACTTTTTGGTCACTTTTTATGCAACTGAAAGTCACTATTTGGTCCCTTTTTTCGTCAGCTTTGGTCACTAAAGTCACTATTTTGAGCGGCAATGGTCGCTACCAGCCCTGGATGGTTCGCCATTTCCCATATGAATAGGATTCATACTGAAACCGGGCCATCATTCACACGAGTTTCTTCAACATAAATTAACAAACTTTCATGGAATCCACATTTGTACACGATTCGTAACGAAAAAATAATTATTTTCGATAACATCCGAGACTGATAGAAGAAAAAAAATTATTTCATTAGGTTAATAACAAATCTAAGTTTTTTTTTAACTTTATTTATGTGCTAACAAATCTAAGTCTGGTACTGTCTTCTACGCGCGAAAGTAAGATAAAAGTTTATCGCCAAAAAATACAAAATAATTCCCAAAGATGTCTATGGCTAACTGAATGCAAAACATGTACTCTTAGTGTGCACACTACAATATTTTTCGAATTATTATTAATTCATCCATTTTCAAGAACTTCGTGTAAGTATTGGCCTGATCTCGACAAGAATTACTCATATCCAAAAACCACAACATGGACCTTAATCCAGATTAGTTTTTTTTTGTCTTTATTAGCGAGACTTTCAGCCCTAGGCTGGCTCGTCGTAATCTAAATTAGTCTGTTAATTCAGATATAAATAGATGTGTACGCACTTGACACATACATACTTGACGCATACAGTTTTACCTTTGCTGAGCATTCGAAAATTCTTCCCAATGACTATGGAACAGGGATAAATGAGGAACCCCAGCTAATAAGCATCTATGCAACTATTAAGTGCCAAACATGTATTAATTAATTTGAAAGTTTTGTCACAATGAGGGCATTTTATTTTTAAGGGTGATGATGATTTAAAATAGGAAGAACTAAGCTGGAGCGAAGCAGAAGCTTACTCTTATCGTAGTTTCCTGTTGAATACACTTTCATTACAAGGTAAAGGTGAATTAAATCTACAATCTATGTATCTCTTATCGTAATCTTATTAATCTTCCTGAATCAGCGTTAACGCGAAGAAAAAAACATACCATTCTGATATAGAATCCAAATCCATGCGATGGATAGCATCAGTCCATTACTTGGCTTCAGGTCGATTGCATTACGAAGCTTTAAATTATTAACAAATCATGAGTAAGTGTTCAAATTCATCGTGGTAAAAATTTGCTATTGATATTATTATTGAATTTGTAGAATTGCGTACAGCGCTTATCTTGATCGGATGTTGTTTGTTGCAAACGACCAGTAGCTTGCCATGCTCAAATCCGAAAACTCTAAAGGTTCCACTGCCAGGATCAGCGACACTCTACATAGCCTGCAGCAGTGGGATAACCGTTTTCCGGAAGTGCTCCAATGACCTACTGCTAGATCCCGAAACCAACAAGTGTGTCCATCCAGTGGAAACCGGTAGCTTGCGGCAAATAGTTCAATGCCCGGAGGATTTCGACCCGGCAGCGCCTGCGTTCATAATCCATCCAACGGATTGTACCCGATATTTCATTTGCGTGGGAGATTATGCACACGAGAACCAGTGCCCCCTTGGAACCAGGTTCAATCCGGATATAAACGTGTGCGATGTGGCCGAAAATGTTGACTGTTTCTAAAAGTGATATGTTTCAAATAGCAAAAAATATGCATTTGTATCACTTTCAATAAATATATTTACTCCCGAGATGCTTTAAGTGGTGTGATTTTCGTTTTATTTATCTATGGTATGGGCATTTTTGTGGTAAATTAAGACAAGCTGGGGTTTATTGGAAGTTGATTGAAATATTATGAGTTGACTCTTTCAGGTGGAAAATGAAAATCTATAGGAATAAATATCTTAAATCGAAATATGTAAATTTGATAATAAAATACGTTACTTATCTATTGTGTGCACCAGAATGGTTATGATTTTTACTTGCTTCGTTATTCAAACCGCCAGTATATGGTGGAATTGCCGATAATCAACCGGGAAACACATTTTCTTTTCTTTGGCTGCCGTACAAAAAACGTACTGATTTGTATAGTTCTCAAAGTTTAGTGTGGATTGCAAGTAATGCTACTCTAGCCGACAAAAGATGAATAATTGAGTAATTCTAGAACTTCTAACTGAAAGATTTAAAATGTGCCCATGTCATGTCTATAGAATAGTTTTCATCTTATGATGGCAAATATTTATCATCTAATCATTATGAATTCCTAATTTTCTTCCAGAATTTTCCTTCTACGTGACCATGGATTGAGTACTAAACAACAGCCGGACTTCTCATTCCACAATGTCAATCGAATCTGTTCTTCACAAACGCAACATTTTGGTATTTTTGGGCACAAGGTTGTGGACATTCTCATAATATATACTCTTTGCTTTTTCAGATCACCAATGGAAGCTCCACTCTTTCGCGCGAGCTATGCGAACAGTTGATTGAGATTTACAAGTGCAGAGTGGCACTAGTTTCGACTTTCAAGGATATAAACGTTCCAAATCCCCTACACTTTCACTGTGATGTAACCGATAGGCATCAGGTCAGGGAGCTGGCATCGAAGCTTAAAAACAGTGTTGGTACAGTCGAGCTGGTGATTCATCAAGAACGTGGCGATGGTGTTGGAACCACAACCGAGCAAGCGGAACGATTTGTCAATCAAACATCCAACGATGTTCTCGGATACGTCAATGTAATATGGCTTCGCAATATAAAAATACCTTTGTCATAATGTTCTACACATTTTCAGCTCCTTACATGTTTCGTTCCCGATATGCTAAGGCAAGGATCAGGACGAATTATTTCTATTAAAAACACCCAGAACAACGTTCAAACAGCAACAGCGTGTCAACCAGATTATGATGATCTCGTGGAAAGCATTTTCCGTTCACAGGAGAATTTGATTCCCAACAACGCTGCACGAGGACCCGAGTCTATTCGCTTCAGTACGATTTTCTATCAAAATCATAACCGCCATCAGCAGGCGAAGATATCCGCCAATCTGTCCTTGACTGAAAGTGAGATTGCACAACGCATTCTGAAGGGAATCGAATCGGAGAAGACAAACGTTCGGATCGATACACGACGCAATCTGTTCGAGTTCTGCTCCACTAACATCGTTCAGCTGGCCTCGTTCGGATTGGGGAAACTGCAGTTGAGGAAATCTCAGAAAATACCGATTAAAGTACAATAAAGATTATGTGATTTAAGTGTTGAATTATTATTTTTGACTTTCTCGTACGTTATCATTAAACTCCAAAAAAAAAAAAAAATTGGTGGCCCAAAATGTTATATATCAAATGACTCAACTCGACGGATTGATCAAATGTTAGTCCTTCTATATATAAATAATAAGAATGCCCATGTAGGAACATATTATAAAAATAATTAATAATGTAATGGGGCAATTATTTGTGCATATGAATGGATTAGAGGAAAACACAATACAAATTCTTTTGAAAACTCCAGCCTTAGTCATTTGCCCAATTGGGAGGCTAAAGTAATGAATATTCACCATCAGATATCAATACATCGGCTCGGGGCGCATGCTCCTGTTCATTTGGGAGATTTGTGCCGCAATGCACAGTGGGCCACGTCGTGAAATTAGGAGGAAAAAAATATTTTCACCATAATGATATTTTTTTAGGATCAAAGTGTCTTCAGCAAAGTCAAAGCTTATTATTTAAGCTTTATTTTGAAGTTTGTTGCAATAGGGTGGCCCCACTACATTTTGAGATAAAATTGTTAACTTCTATATTTCTAATTTTAGCATTGTACGATGTTCTAAAAAGTTGTTCCTTATTCAATTTTGAGGCACTTTGCTGAAGAAACCATTGTTGTACGTCGTTTGTATCATTTGTTATGATAATTTTAAATAATTATGTTAGGGTGATCCTAAAAATCAATATTTTGATTGTAACTTTTTAGTTTTAATTTTTATCGAACTGACGTCTTCTGCAAAGTTTTAGAGCATAAAAAATGCACGTTTTGGTTACATAACCAAGTAAATTATTGGTGGATTGCAGAGATATCACTGTTTTTCTTGAAAAAAATCCACGACGTGGCCCAATGTGCAATGTCGTGCAAATATCCGCCATCCTAGACTCGTCCATCACCCAGTTGCTGTTATCGGCATGGACATTGTACTGGTCGGCCAGCATGGCAGCATCGGTCCTCTACTCCGAGACCAACCGCCACACTAGCTGCTGGGCAGATGCACAATGGTTAAGATTCAGCTGTGCTACTTGCACGGCTTCTTCTTATTGGCTTCATCGAAAGTACAGGAAGGTCTACCCATAACGTGGTTACGGACTTGCATCTTGCTGGCACAGGTGAGGCACTTTGGTGCCTTATCACATACTTGTCCCTTGTGCCCTTCCTCACCACAGCGACGACACAAGTTGCTACGGTCTGGGCCCACACAGATTAAATTTTCACATTTTCAAACCCCCTCTCCTCTAGAAGACTGTCAAAGACTTTTCCAAAATACTTTCCTCTACCCTTGAAGTTTACGCCTCTAGCGCGCACCCCCCCTACCGCACTGCGATTTGATGGCAGAGACGGACGGACTCACTGAAGGCTCACATCCGCACCCAACGACCTCATCTCAATGCCGTCACCCAGGTCTTTCTGGGCCAACTTCTTGTAAGCCATATCCCGTTTGCTTGCGCTTGTGTGCATTTCCCACGCTGACTACTATGTTCTCCCTGTAGTAGGCTGTAATATATGTAGATGATCGTAGTAGACTTTTATATGCGTAATAAATCACTTTGACTTTTGCACCGGATCTGAAAGGACGTCTTTTAATTGTACGAGCGAATCCTTACAGTGGCGACGAGCCGAAACGGACCGGGGGAGGAAAATTTTTTCGTGAGGATCAGCGTGGAGTAAATTTTCAAGTTATCCTTAGCGAAACAGAAGTAAACTTGAAGCAACAAATTACAATACAGAAAAAAAAGAAATTATTAAAATGTCGAAGGTAATAAAATAAATATCTCTATTTTTTTACGAGATCGAAAGTTGATTGATTGTCAACTTAATGACTTCTATTGCTTATTAACAATATTCTAAGAAAAAAATAGATTATTAAAGAATTCCGTAACGTAGTTGGAAATTTAGAAATTTTGAGTATTGAATGCTGAAATGTAGGGGATGCTTCGAGTAATCCCAGCCCATTAAAGCATGTAATGAAATGATTCAGAAATTCAGTATAATTTCTGAGGAAAATGTAGGGAGCACTACGAGTGGCTCCAGTCCATTCTAATAAGTATAGAAATTTGGTAACTCAGTCTACTAAAAAAAAAGTATAAAATGTAGGGAACACTGCCAGTGCTTCCAGTCCATTATGAGTTGCAAATTCTGATGACAGCAGGATCGCGGAAAGAATCGCGGAGATTATCAAGAATAATCTCAGTTTGGAAAATAAGGGATAAATAATATCCTTTCACAGAAAACTGTTGTCATGGATACCAAAGAAATATTTTTGAAATTATTAAAATGAGTCCAAATCAATCAACAAGTCGATATTCCTAAAATAATATACATATTTGTTTATGTAAAAGTGGTTTCATGCATTAATGAATCAATTTTCGTAGCTGAGTTTCAACATATCGCCATTTGTTGAGATCGGTGATGGTTCGACAAGCTCTCGATGGGAAGAATGGAAGGATCAGTTCACAGCATATCTTTCATTGAAAGGAGTTGAGGACCATAATGAGATGTATAAAGCCCTCATGTGTTTCGGAGGTGCAGATGTCCGGAAAATAGGCAAAACAGTGTCGATGGATGAAAGTACTGTGATGGACAATCCGTATCGTGTAACAATAGAGGCGCTCGATAATTACTATTCACCTCGTATGTCACTGCGGTACGAGCGATTCAAATTCAGACAACTCCAATTCAACCCCAACGAGAAGCTTGATCAATTCCTTATTCGCTTACGGGCCCAAGCAGAGCTGTGTAACTTTGGAGACCAAAGTGAGAATATGATCATGGATCAAATAATATTTGCTACAACTGATGATAAATTGAGAGCAAAGTATCTCGAAGCTGATACTTCCCTCGATGATATGTTGAACATCGGAAGGACGTATGAATCAGTAAACAAGCAGGTATTAACATAAAAAAACATAAAAAAGGGAATTCTTTGAAAAAAATAATATTTCTATTGTTATTAAGGTTCAAGAGTTCCGTGGGAAATCAAATGTTTCAGCCGAATTAAACACCTTCAATAAAATGTTCAACAATCAATACAAGAAACCAAGCACGAAGTGTACCAGATGTCTTGGGAACCATATATCAAACGATCAGCATTGTCCCGCTAAAACCTCTCGCAACAACAAAATTGGGCACTTCGCACGTTGTTGCAGAGACAATCGAAAGCACCGGTTCAGCAACGTAAAAACTGTGGCCAACGGAATACACCAGAATACGGATAGGAAACCGAAATTCGTACGTGAGATCGACGATGTTACCAAAAATGTGGAGATTCGAGAATTATTCCATCTAGAAGGCAAACGAACGGTGATGGCTGATGTCGGTGGAGTCACTCTTCGCTTTATTATCGACACCGGAGCGGACGAAGACGTATTGAGCACGGACGATTGGACTACATTGAAACGCTTAGGTTTCAGAGCGTACGCCATCAAGAAAGGTAGTGATAAAATTTTCCGGGCATATGGTTCAACAACTCCTTTCACGGTGCTTGGAGAGGCAGAAATGCAAGTTTCGATTGACGGAGAATCCTGTGTTAGCACGTTTTTTGTCATCAAGGACGGCAGGTGCTCGCTGCTCTCTGGAAAAACAGCTGAAAAACTAGGCATAGTGAAGTTCCTACGTACGCTCACTCCTGAGGTGACCTGCATCAAAGGTAAATTTAGTATTATTTAACTTTATATGACGTGTATAATGCATAGTTTAATGAAAATACCCAGATATGTGTGCTTCGATAAAAATAGATAAGTCTATACCACCAGTCAGACAATCATATCGACGAATTCCAATTCCTCTAGAGGAGCTAACATTACTGAAACTAAAAGAATTAGAAGATCTTGACATAATTGAACGGGTGTTCGAAGCATCGGAATGGGTATCTCCCATGATTGTCAAACGTAAAAGTGCTACAGAAGTTCGAATTATTATAGATTTGCGTGAAGCAAATAAGGCAATCATTCGAGAAGTTCATCCATTGCCCACATTCGAACAAATGATTTGCCGGCTGAAAGGAAGCCATATAAAACAAGCATTTCACCAACTTTTGCTTCGAGAGGATTGTCGATATATTACAACTTTCACATCGCCGCTCGGATTAATGCGATATAAACGGCTCATGTTTGGCTTATCTGCCGCCCCGGAATTATTTCAAACATGTATCGGAACAATTTTGGCCGGTTTTCCATGGATAATAATATTCATAGATGACATTTTAATCCATGCACCTAATGAGGACATTCTCAAGGTATATTTCTTCAAATATGTTAAATATTTGAAGTTAACTTCTATTACTTCTATTATATTATGTCCTTCTAGCTAAGAACCGAACTGGTCAAAAATCGCTTGAAGGAATACAATGTTGTTCTGAACGATGCGAAAACCGTAGAATGTGTCACATCACTAGAATTTCTTGGTTACCATTTATCTGCACAGGGTGTAAAAGTGTCGGATGAGAAACTTGCTGCTATTACCAAGTTCCGTGAACCAAAAACGACGGAAGAAGTTAGAAGCTTCTTAGGACTAGTCACATTCGTAAATTCACATATACCGAACTTGTCTACCATAGCAAGCCCTCTGAACGCATTAGTAAAAAGGAGTGTAAATTTCAAATAGACAAATGTTCACCAGGAAGCTTTCGACAAACTTAAAGCGTCCCTAGCAAACAATGAAACCTTGTCGTTCTTTGATCCAAACATGGAAACTTTTGTTGTAACCTATGCGAGTCCAGTAGGATTGGGTGCAGAATTATTTCAGAAAAATGAAGATGGTATTGTAAAAATAATCGCGTATGCTTCCAAGACATTGTCTGAAATTGAACGAAGATATGCACAGACAGAACGTGAAGCTTTAGCTGTTGTTTGGGCACCAGAGAAGTTCCATTTCTACCTGTATGGAAAGTTCTTCTGGTTGATCACTGACAAGCCTTTAGTGTCAATATTTGGAGATAGAATCAAACCTTGCTCAAGAATAGAACGTTGGAAGCTTAGGTTAATGTCATATGATTACCGTGTGATATATAAGCCCGGTAAATTCAACATAGCAGATCCGTTATCACAATTATGTCAGGAAGGGACACTCTGTACAGAAAGTTATGATGAAGAATGTGAAAGGATTATTCGATTATTATCTAATGACATTAAGCCTATAGCTATCACATTACAGGAAATTATTGACGCAACAAAGAAAGACATTGAACTCACAGAACTGATGAAATGGATTCCATATCCACCAAGGAGATGGCCAAAACTCTCAATCGCTACAAATTGATTGTAAATGATCTTTCGTCGAATGGTGAAATAATTTTGAAAAATAGAAAATTATAATCCCAAGAAGCCTACAAATCAAAATTTTACAACTTGCTCATGAACCACATTTGGGAATTCAAGCAATGAAAAGGCGTCTCAGGGAAAAGGTTTGGTGGATTAGAATCGACACCATGGTCGAACAATATGTGAAAACATGCAAAGGATGTCAACTGGTATCTGAACCAAGTGTGGAACCTATAACACGCATTTGTATGCCAAGCAAGCCCTGGGTAAAATTAGCGTTGGACTTTATGGAAGTTACTAATGGAATTCATTTGTTGGTAGTCGTCGATTATTTTCCAGATATCCTGAAGTAGAAGTTATGACTACCACAACTGCAAAAGCTACTATTTATAAGTTACGCATAATATTCACTTATATCCAGAAGAGTTAGTGTGTGACAATGGACCACCTTTCGCATCTGAAGAATTCTCTGAATTTTGTACTACTAATGGAATCAACATTTTACATTCGATTCCTTATGCACCTTTTCAAAATGGGCTGGTAGAACGATATAACAGGACACTACTTAAAACAATAAAAATAAGTTTTGCCATGAACCGTGACTGGAAATCGGACTTGTAAGATTTTCTTCTAGCATACCGGAACACTCCCTATTCTACTACTAACGAAACTCCAGCCAAGTTACTTTTTGGTCGAAATTTGAAAGACAAGCTTCCAGACATAGTTAGCGCTGCAGGCAACGATTCAGTAAGAGAACTAGATTTTTCAAGAAAGGAGAAAGGAAAGAAGTATGCGGACCATAAGAGAAATGCCAAGTATTCAAAAATTGATGTTGGAGATCATGTAATTGTAAAAAATTTCATCAAACGTAATAAGTTAACTACAAATTTTTATCCACAACAACATGTTGTATTGAAAAGAGAAGGAACACGCTTACTTTTGGAAAATATGGCTACCGGTGTAAGGTCCGACAGACATGTAAATCACACAAAACTATTAATATGCAGCAACCCATTTGAACAATCACAAAGATTTACAGCCCTATCGACGATATTTTGAATTCAAAACCAAATACCACAAGAACATGAAGTATCGGATCAGAAGCAAATGTGTACTCGAGAGAATCGATGTTGTCGGAAGAATCGGAAACCAGAATACTTGGAAGATTATGTTCTTTATAAATGCAAGCGTATGAATTAATGTAAACAGATAATTTTGTTAAATTGTGTTTAACTATTAAAATGTCATAAAAATATTTTTAACGTAAAGGAGAGATGTAGTAGGCTGTAATATATGTAGATGATCGTAGTAGACTTTTATATGGGTAATAAATCACTTTGACTTTTGCACCGGATCTGAAAAGACGTCTTTTAATTGTATGAGCGAATCCTTACTCCAACGACTGAGAAATCACTGTTATACTGTAGTACATCAAACGGAATATTCTTGAAAACACCAATTGCAACCGAATGCTGGATGTTAGAGCCTATTTTAGAAGTCCACTTGTACCTTCCTCCGAGAAGCGATTCAAGGAGTCAGGTACGACCCGATTATACCCGAATCCAATGAACCACGACGGTCTGTGGTAAGTAAATAGCTCCAGATTTGGATAGTTGTTCCAATATCCGCTGATATTTCATTGGAGGCAAAGGTTGACTTCCAACGGACGGGTGGGGGTCGGATGGGTAGTGTGTAGGCTGTCTTGATCCGCTCCAGGGCTATTCAATATATCAGTAGTATTAATTGGTCAAAGGGAAACACCAGGCGATACGTTGGGTGGAGGGCGGAGGCTCTTCAGAGAAGGCTGGGGGTGCTTTGATCGACTGGGGCGCTATGTACTGACTGTTTTGGGTGTTTTCTAGAATCGATAATAGGGTCGGTAGCGGCAACTGGAATACATTGCTTGAATTAGCAGGACTTACAGCCCAGGCTGGAGCGCCTGGGACGCTGTGCTTGTTGGGACTTATTGCCCGGGTTGGTGTCCCCGGGGTGCCCTGCAACATGCCGAAAACAGTGGGACTTACCACCCGAGAAGGAGTGTTCGAGCTCAGAAAAGCCGGTTATACAAAAGCCAGCGTGATTCGTTGGCTATATCGGTGATTTTGATAATCTTGCTTCCCTCGTCGTCCATCGGGGTAGAAAGCGTCCTGAGCACACCTAGCTGGAGAAGTCCCCTCCTTCGGAGATGCAGTGACTTGAGATTTTGCGTTTAACTAGCTTGCAAGGGGGAAAGGTGTCCCTCTTCTATATATCCCCTCGTACCAAGAGGTGTTCCCCAGCTTCGGTGTGGGAGGAACGTCCGCACTGAGGGGGTCCCGACTACTAGGGGTTTTGGACAGGCTAATCGAACGTCGAGCCCTATCCAAAGGTTCCATTTAGGGTTCTCGGTTCCGGTTCTGAGGCGCCCCGACTATTCAAATAAAGGCAGCGGCACATGTACTGCAGTAGCATCACAGAGAACAGACATGGAGGCTCGAACAAAATTTCTTGCAAAACATGTGTAAACAAACACACCGAACCTCAACGCCATCGACGTCGACATTGCAACTCACAATCTTATTTTGACAACACGATGGCGCTGGTATGCTCTTGCGTGCATAACGACACTAGCGCACAGTGGCATTTTTTGATGACGCTAGCGCTGATTATGCACGGGATAACGGCGACATTCCAAAGTTATTCAAAATGAACAGTAAAAAGTTATCACAACATGGCGAGTGCAGCTTCAACGTCTGTTCTCTGTGGTAGCATGTAGTAGATGTTTTTCGCTGAGGTGAATAGAACACGTCCTTACCTGAAGGAGTCTTGGCATTTTCATCATGCATTGTCTGGGGAGCGGTCACTATTTGAATTAGTTTCAGATGGTAGAATACTGAAAACCTGTTTGTTGGCTTGAGGATGGAGGAACTCATCGGTTTGAGCATGAACATGAGCAATTCGTAGTTGCTACTCCGTGATTGACTAGAACTTGCGAAATTGTACAGAGAACACAATGAATGGGGCTTGGGATTAGGTACCCATTCTCAATGTACACTAGGGTGGCTCAAATTAGTATGGGAAAAACTTTTTTCAATTTTTTTGATGGGCCGCCCTCTTATTCGGTTCTATTCGATGCCCTGATGCTCTGGACAAAATTTCAGCCAAATCGGTCAACGTTTGGGCGGTGCTAAACTCGTTGGAAGTTTATATGGAAAAATGTATGCAGAAACATCCTAAAACAGTGATTTGCAGTTGGAAGGCACAATTTACTATCAAGAACCATGATACTCATTCAGTTCTTGTAGAATTAAATACAGAATGTTATGCAGAAAACCGCGAGAAGATTAGAGTTTGCCCGGCTAAGTTATTAGCATTTCTCTGAAATGGGGTTTGAGCAAATTTCGTTTCTTTTACCTTTGAAAAGAAATAAATTCACCCCTACAACACTCCAGTAAAATGCTAATATCTTTGCGTAATAAACTCTAATCTTCTCGCGGTTTTCAGCATAACATTCTGTATTTAATTCTACAAGAACTGAATGAGTATCATGGTTCTTGATAGTAAATTGTGCCTTCCAACTGCAAATCACTGTTTTAGGATGTTTCTGCATACATTTTTCCATATAAACTTCCAACGAGTTTAGCACCGCCCAAACGTTGACCGATTTGGCTGAAATTTTGTCCAGAGCATCAGGGCATCAAAAAGAACCGAATAAGAGGGCGGCCCATCAAAAAATTTGAAAAAGTGTTTTTTGAGCCACCCTAATGTACACGTTTCGGGAGCTCAAATATTTAAAGTCAATAACGGCGCCGGCCACGTCCTTACGGTCATATAGGAGTGGAAGGATTGTTAGTCCAACTCTCGTTGCTACTAGAGATCAAGTATACCTCTGCATCTCCACGATTGTCTTGGGATAGGATATCGTTTTAGTTACAAAGGATAATTTATCTGGATTCACTTTGGTAAGCGATGCGATCTATGGGATGGGAAATAACACTAATACGAGTTAAAAGTTAAAACATACACGCCCGGTGGCATATGAAAACTGAGGAGATTCGCGTTTTGGACGACCGCACGGAAGCGTAGCACTCTGTACTCACTTGCTCGATGGCTACAGCAAACTATTGAAGAACGCGCTTTTTTCGACCACGCGCGACATGCGCATGAGCCACCGAACACAAAATAGATATTTTATTTCTTTCCCGACGACTAAAACACGCACTTCACTTACTTGTTCGATGGCTACTCTTATTACCGGCCGCCTAATGCAGAACACAATATTTCGGCTGATCGCGCGATCGTTCTGCTGTCCGAAACAAGAGAAATCACGCACCTGACTGATCAGCTTTATTACCGGCCGCGTAATCTGTTGGCTTGATAATGGGGGAACTCATCGGTTTGTGGCAAAACTCGGCTTCGGGGGGAAGCAACTCTGCTGTCCCGTCCGTAGCATTTTCAGCTGTTCATTATCCATCCTAAGCGCCAGAACCTCAAGGCGGAGAAATTCCAGGATCTTTCGCATGGTTCGCATTTCAGTTAGCAAGGCAGAAACATCATCAGCTGCAGATGCTGGCTGAATCGACAGGTGTGTTTTCTGGACCGTACAGCATTGTTTTTTAAAATACTGATATAAGTCATAAACAGTATAAAAAAGCAAACCAACCGATCCCGTACATTCATCGCAAGCACAGACATCATAATCGTCGCGTTGGCGTTATTTTCTCCCGGCCGGACCCGTCATGAGAGATAATGCGGGCAATCCGGTCGCGAATAAAACGCAAAAGTGTCCATCGAAGGCGGTTGCTTCAGACGACGGAAGTGAAAAGCTTCTAGTACTCCTCGTTCAAGAATGGTGATGCCGGCAATCCGCCGGGTACCACGAAAAAAAGGAATAAGTAACAGCCTCTGTTCCACGATAAATCACCAGAGCAGAAGGAGAAGTTTCCGCCGATTTTCAGAAAAGATGACCTGTCGGACTTTCGCCCGACCTCCGGAAACTGATCACCCGGGGCCTAAAGTGCATCTTTCGACTTTGCGAAACGATTCCAGTTTTACACTACTGAGGAAAAGCACTGGGCTACCATGAAGGCCTGCCCGAAACACGCGGAGTTCTGCGAATCCGCAAGAAAGCTTCCTCAAGAAATCGTCTAGCCCTAAGCTCGCCTCCATTGCTCGACAAGCGAAACTTTCTGACAATCCCGCCCCGCGGCGACCGACCGGTCCTTTCGCCGCTGCAACCGCAAAGAAGACTCGCAGTTTCTGCTGTGTCGGTCCCACCGGAAGTCAAGGCAAGCAAAGCAACATCCATTCCGTCCACCAGCGAACACCCCGGAGCAGCTGGCTCCGATATTCAGTCAACTTGGGGCTCGGCTTCTAAGCTGCAAATCCCGATTTGACCAGATCTACGCTCTCGGGGTTTTCGTCGTTAAAAATGGCTTCTGGTGAACAGTAACGCTTGCTCGCTCAAGAGGATAATCTTCGAGCTCAGCGAATTCCTTCAGGTGAAGGAGATTGACGCGGCTTTTATCACAGTAACCCACCTGTAGCCCGAGGTAAGTGCAACTATTCCGGGTTTTAGGCTGTTGACGTTCAATCGTCTTGCGGACCAATATTGCCTGCCGCTTGCTGCTGGACTTCAAGCTAAAAATTATCGTAACCGTTGGAGTGGAAGTCACCACCAAGTCAAATGGGGTCGGTTTCAATGGTGCGTGGACGAGAATATCGACTTCCAGCGGCATCCGGTGTCATCCGAAAACATCCACGAGCAGCTGTTCGCAACACCCTAACCACTGATACACTCACCAAAGAGTTGATCCGTCTACGAAATGTCACTCACAGGCAGTACCAACGGACTGAGCTGCCTATGTTTAAGACCCAGTGCAATAGCATGACCAAAATTATCCAGACCAGAATGGTGGACCTCAGAAATAGTGTGAAACTCCCCCTTTTTCTAATCGACAACAATCAATAGCCAGGCCAGACCAGGACACAAGAGACTCTCCGGCAATCCCAGGGTCGGCTAACTACTGGGTAATCAAGGGTTTTTCGCGGTAAACAAAAACTAACAACACAGAACTTTCACTTTACTTGTATAATTTTTATTTGTTCCTAATTGTGGCGTGTGCATGTTGTTCTGTGTTATCAAATTGTGTGTTAATTTGTTAAGTGTTACCTATTTTTATGTTGGTACCGGTACATACCGCTGCTGCTTCGGTTGTTGGGGCCGGAATAGCCGGCACAGCGACTCCTGTCCAGCTGTGCGGCCAGAAATCTCGCCGGAATAGCGAGGCGAGCGGCTATGCTGACAATCGTCGTCCGACGGGACCAGCGGGCGTTGCTGGACGATGGTGGGCAGGCGTCTTCCCTCGTAGGCGCGATCGGCCGGCCGTGGCTTAGCCACCTTGGACGGCCGAGAGGGGAATTCCTCCTTGACGTTTAGGGCCTACGGCCCGAGGAATCGTCCGGTGAAGGACGTTACAATCCTTGACGGATTAGGCGCGGAAGCCAAATGACTTCGCGGGCCGAACCGTGTGCTGGACGAATTGGCAGTTCGAAAAAGACGTAGAAAAAGAGGTCCTAAAGGACACCAAGGAATTAATTCCAAGTTCCATAGTACAGGATTGGGAATTACCTGAACACTTTTTCCCCGGAGCTCACACTAGCTCCCACTAGAAAGGGGGGGGGTTCACTTGGAATACTGCACTTTACTTTCACTTCACAGCACACGGACGCCTGATTTACTAAGAGGCCGAGTTTGGGCAATGGCTACTCTTTTATACCAAATTCCCTCCATATTTTCCCGCTAATTTTTATTGCATTTTTCATCCAACATGACATTTGCAGAATCATGATGCCATGTTGGATATTTGATAGCATCCTCATGTCTTTACAGCGGTACCAAACCCTAACGCTTCTGTGGTAGTTCTGCTGGTATTACACGAGAAACGTGAAGGCTCCGACAAAACAACATAATTGCAAAACAAAAATCTACAATTTGTAACCAAACGGTTACACTATCCACCACCCCGATGAAAAAAATGCGAAAGCACGAAGAGATTTTGCATTTTTTTTTTCAATTCACTCTCTCAAGTCATCTTCGGCCGTCATCGGTTCGTGGATGCAAAACAATTAAAAACTATTACAATATTTACAAAACAACAATTTGAAATTCTAAACTACTCTACTTATATCACGCGATATCATAATTGAGCTTTACTACAAATTAAAAATATAAATAATAAATATACTTAAATAACAATAACGTACGTGCACCAATATATACAAATCAAAATACAAAAATGAAATAAATTAAAACATGCAGAATATACATGGAACAAATTAAAATCATTAAAATATCCCGTATTATGGGTGGACAACATTATTTACAATATTTACATGTTGCGCATCGAAAAACAATTTTACAACCCTATTTACAATATATACACCACATTCGATCACATTCGATGTGCGCGGCCGAACCCCCTGGCGGGATTGATTCGCCGGCGGGCAAACTGTCAGTTAGTGACAGTTCGCCGAAACGTCATAATTCTGTCAAAGTCAACTGACACAGCATTTTTATTGTTCGTTATGTTTATGTTTATGCTGTGCAGTAATGGAAAATAACGAAGTAAAAAGTGGCCTTTTTAGTGAATAAATCGGTAAGTAGTACGTACGTTTATGTAGATAAACATATCGAAGACTGATCTTCGTATGTATTTGTGTTTTCTTTCAAGGTTTAATGAATTCATTCAGATGGGTTGCTGTGCTATGTGGCAACAATCTTTACGGCGAAAGATTGTCCCATAGCAAACCCATAACGGTCCCGGGACACCGTGATAGTCACCTTGACTCTGCAAGATGAAATCAGGTAAGTAAAGTGTACACAATAAAATCCATCATATAGTAATGATTGGAATATTTTTATTAGATTTGGCCAAATAAAGCAAATGGGCGATCCCCTCCCAACATCTCCATAGGTGGAGAAAGATGAGGGAAATTTCATTTACCCCTCGCCTCCTTTTCCGATCCTACCAGTGCTGGTATGGATCCCCGTAATAAATCAGGTAAGTGGGATCATTTTATTGCATGCTAGCCTTTTTAAACGACTGATCGGACTCTTTCATCCGTCGGTCAAACTACATTAGGACTAGACTAACAGCTAATTGATTCTCTTTACAACTAACACAACCGACTAACAATTCCATTGTCCTTGGGTGTTATAAAATGATTAAAATTGGTTTCTCAAATTCTTTCCAGGTGTTCATCCTTTCGGCGGTGATTGCACCAAGTGACTGGGGGCAAAAAGTAATCCCGCACAGCACCGGAACTGGGCAATCTGCCATAGGTAAGAGTGGAAATTGAAATAAATGAGAAATAAAATTGTTTAATTCTTAGTTGGATTTGTTTTTCTTTTTATTGAAAGAAAATACTTTTTGGTGGGTTCCAGGTGTGCGTCCGGAACGAGGAATATTCGTTGAAAATGTAGGTTCCAAAATCGAAGTTATTTTCGTGCACAGTTCTTTGGCCGTGGGTTCCGCTCGAAAATTGTTGTTGGCCTTTTTCCGTCGGATCTTAAATGTCCGGGTTTGCTTTCGTAGGGATTCGGGGTTCGAAGATTGGGATTTTGAAGAATGAAAAGCACTACCAGGTAAGTCTCGGGGAAAATCGGATGATGGAAGCATCGACTTACTGGTGAAATCGGGAGAAAAATAACCGGAAGAATAGCGTGACATTGGGCTTCTTATCGTTCCCTTATCGACCTGAAGATGGTCTTCCGAATTGGATTCGGACTCGCTGAAGGACATATTCTTTTCATCGGAATCGGAACTAGGAATTATCAATTCATAGTTTTCTTCTGGTTCCGACTCCGGTTCCCTGTATTCGCATGTCGCGCTAGGGGGTAAATAGCGAGAATTTGCATCGCTTGTGACGATGTCCATGTCACGCATAAATAAATTAATAATTCTTTTGATTTTCACGACATCAGCTGGCATCATTATCCCCGAAGTCCTCTGCTCCCGAATGGTATGCAGAGTCTCTTCGAGGTCCAGCTCTAACTCCTCTAGCGGGTAGTTAGGATGCGTCGAAAGTAACGGACAGGGAATCTCAGTAGATTCTTCCAAGTCCGATTCGTCCGCATCATATGTCTTCGGCTGCCAATTTATTGCTGCATAATTGGTTTCAGCCTTTGCTCGTCGCTTGCGTGTCATTGTATGAGAATCAGTGGTGGTTAAGTGGGTGAAACAAAATCGAAAAAACACAGTGACGAATCAAAACAAACAGAGTAAAATAAATAGTGCGCGTATGTTGTCATTGTTGATTGGACATAAAACAGTAAAGTTTGATTATGATATATGTTGTAATGTCAATAAACGGTTCACGAAACACAAAATTTGCCAACATCAACGAATTTTTGATCGGAAAAAACGACAATCGATCGCAAATGTGTCCGTGATATGTTCAGGACCTCTTTTGAAGGCAAAACCCTTGTACAAACACTTTTTTCCACATCAAAGTTGTGAACAGTGATCTCTATGATAGACATTCGTGCAAGCACGGATCCCTACCATCTCCCGTCGGCAAAATCGTTAGATTTTTGTATACTACGACGGACCCTTGATTACCGTTCGCGGACTTTTGGCTGGGAGCCAATTGAAACTAAATATTTCTTGAATCGTCAACAATCAATAGCCAGGCCAGACCAGGACACAAGAGACTCTCCGGCAATCCCAGGGTCGGCTAACTACTGGGTAATCAAGGGTTTTTCGCGGTAAACAAAAACTAACAACACAGAACTTTCACTTTACTTGTATAATTTTTATTTGTTCCTAATTGTGGCGTGTGCATGTTGTTCTGTGTTATCAAATTGTGTGTTAATTTGTTAAGTGTTACCTATTTTTATGTTGGTACCGGTACATACCGCTGCTGCTTCGGTTGTTGGGGCCGGAATAGCCGGCACAGCGACTCCTGTCCAGCTGTGCGGCCAGAAATCTCGCCGGAATAGCGAGGCGAGCGGCTATGCTGACAATCGTCGTCCGACGGGACCAGCGGGCGTTGCTGGACGATGGTGGGCAGGCGTCTTCCCTCGTAGGCGCGATCGGCCGGCCGTGGCTTAGCCACCTTGGACGGCCGAGAGGGGTATTCCTCCTTGACGTTTAGGGCATACGGCCCGAGGAATCGTCCGGTGAAGGACGTTACAATCCTTGACGGATTAGGCGCGGAAGCCAAATGACTTCGCGGGCCGAACCGTGTGCTGGACGGAAACGACGTAGAAAAAGAGGTCCTAAAGGACACAAAGGAATTAATTCCAGGTGTCATAGTACAGGATTGGGAATTACCTGAACACTTTTTCCCCGGAGCTCACACTAGCTCCCACTAGACAGGGGGTTCACTTGGAATACTGCACTTTACTTTCACTTCACAGCACACGGACGCCTGATTTACTAAGAGGCCGAGTTTGGGCAATGGCTACTCTTTTATACCAAATTCCCTCCATATTTTCCCGCTAATTTTTATTGCATTTTTCATCCAACATGACATTTGCAGAATCATGATGCCATGTTGGATATTTGATAGCATCCTCATGTCTTTACAGCGGTACCAAACCCTAACGCTTCTGTGGTAGTTCTGCTGGTATTACACGAGAAACGTGAAGGCTCCGACAAAACAACATAATTGCAAAACAAAAATCTACAATTTGTAACCAAACGGTTACAAGTGATTTTTCCAATAAAATCCGCGCTCTGCAAGACTGTGCTAAGCCGTTCTGGAAGTTATCCAAAATTCTAAAACCCAAGCCTCGGCCCATTCCAACTTTGATTCCACAAGACAACTATTACTCTAAGAATCGCTTGAAAACTCCTGCAGAGAAAGCAGCCGAAATAGGTCGCCATTTAGTCAGCTCATTCAATCTTGAACAGAACATCATCAGTCCACATGAAGCAGCCGTCAGCGAGCTTGCGAACAAAATTCTTCGGACTCTAAACGACTTCTCGGATGAGTTAAATATCACAGCTGGCGAATTGACGGCCTAAAAAACATAGAGGCCCCAGGCTTCGACAGCATCCTTAATGTCGAGCTCACCTGCTTACAGAAAATAAATCAGAATACTCAAATCAAAAAAAAAAAACATAAAATTAAAATTGAAAAAAAAAAACAGATTAATTCACCTGACGGTGATGGTGCCTTTCTCGTGTATCATAAAATGTAACAAGAAAAGCACATAAATAAGATAGGTCAAAATTGCACTTTAGGGAGATAGGTTAAGTTATTTCCATAAATTCACATTTATTTGCGTTCATTTGAATGCATTACAGCAGTTTAAAAAAAAAAATTACGATTTTATTTTTTTTTCCAAGAGGGGACCCCTGGGAAAAATGGGAAAAAACTATGTTTTTTCAATAACTTCGAAACGCAATTAGGAAGGATTCCGCTTCGAACGCAACATGTTGCTATCAAATATATATAGCTAAGTACAAAAAAGTGTGTCTAAATTTTTTTTGTACACACACATACATACATACATACACACATACAAACATCACCTCAATTCGTCTAGCTGAGTCGATTGGTATATAACACTATGGGTCTTCGAGCCTTCTATCAAAAGTTAGGTTTTGAAGTAATTCTATAGCCTTTACGTATACTTAGTATACGCAAAAGGCAAAAACCAAGCTAAACACATATTGAAAAAGAATATGGACAGTCATCGGATATAAAATGGACAAATTAGGACATTAGTGCACGTACAAAACTCCTGTTTGGCTTTTTCGCGTGTTTTGGTTATCAGATTCTAAACCAATTGTATGTAAAATGTTTACAAACGAGACACAAATTTGAGGTAGACTAATTATACATTGACAAATTGTATAAACATTCACCAGCGACAAATCGAAGGATGACATATAAGGAATTAAGAGGATAAGAAACCATGTACAAATTTATTCCGTTTTCAAAGTGTCTAATTCAAAAGAAACTGTTCCGTCTTATTTCCAGTGAGCAGAAAGATTTTCTCCGGTGTCGTAGAGGTTTCCAATGGTATCCAGTCATCCGGGAGTCCAGCATCTTTGTGGGCAGACCTCAGTGCATTCCGCAAGGCAAACAGAACCACCACCGATAAGTTTAGCGGCGGTTCGCCAGTCGATTTCGATCTCAGTACCCCGCACGGTTTGGAGCTGCCTTGAATGAACTTCACCCGGAAATCCACCGGAATATCTTTGGCCCCGAGGATTTTGTAGTTTGTCGTTCGATTCGTCAGAAGTTTTCCGTTTGTTGCATCATAAATTAACTCTTCGGCCAAATGGTATCCTAATCCCATCGTGATGGCTCCATGGATCTGCCCTAGATCGATTCCGGGACTCATGCTTTCACCAGTGTCCTCCTGGACATCCATTCGCGTGATCAGGATGTTTCCAGTCAGGATGTCGACTTCTACCTCCGCGCTGCATAGACTCCATATGAAATACGGCAGTACGTCTGTGGATTTGAACATGAAGCTCACGCTGAGATCCACACTTGCGAAGAAACAGGTTTGTACCAATTTATACCATGAAGCATTGGGGTGCTCTTCCCGATATGGTTTCATTCTTTCCAGAAGGGTCTTGCAAGCCTCACTGGCGGCGTAGCACACGGATTCGCTGGTGATGCTTCCCCCCGATGGATTGGAATTTGCTGCTGTCCAGGTGTTGGACGATTTCACACTCACCATATCCATGGGAATTCCCAAAGTGAAGGCGATGACTTGGGTTACCTTGGTGTTGATACCCTGCCCCATTTCGATTCCTCCGTGAGTCACCACCACCGAGCCGTCTCCCACGTTGATGGAAACCAGGGCGTAGAATATTCCAAGGAAGTCCGTGTGAAACTTCATCGGAATCCAGGCAATGCCGCGCTTCTTCCAGCGATTGCTTGCGTTGAATAGTTCTATGGATTGCCGACGGGATTGGAACTCGATTTGCTTCAAGTAATCCGGAATGAGCGAGCGCAGTTTGGAGTCATTTGGCATGTTGGCGAAACGTACATCCAATGGATCTTTTCCGATAGCGTGAGCAATATTTTCCATGATGGTTTCGACGACGGCAATGGCTTCAGTGCTGCCCGGTGCACGGCACCATGTGTTTTTGGGAAGGTCAGTCTTCACCATCTTTCCAGTGATTTTCCAAGTTTGATATTGGTAGCCATTCGGAAGGAACATAATATATGAATCGGCAATTGGTTCATTAAATGCTGTCCCAAAGTTATGTGTGAAGTAATTTGTTAATTTCAAAATTCTTCCATGGTCGTCGACATGGACATCGTAGTTACTGATGCAGCCGTAGCGTTTTCCAATTAGCTCCATATTTTTTTCCAACGTTAAACAAAATCGAACTGGGCGATTGGTCAGATGGGCAGCCAATGCTGCCCCACAAGCCGTTAATCCCTGTCGACTAACCTTACTTCCAAATGCACCACCCACTCGTTTTACAAAAATGTTTATTTGACTCTGGTGAAGATTAAGCATTTGAGCTATTGTAAGTTGAGTAATACCCATCCATTGTGTTGAAGGAAAAACATCCATTCCGTTTTCTTGTGGTACGCAGATGCATGTTTGGTGTTCCAATGGAAAGTGCGATTGTCCTAACAACTCCATCCGTCCTACGATTTTTCGGGATTCTTCTACGGCAACAGAATTGTATTTTGAACCAACCATTTCAAACGTTTCGTCACTCGGTGAACCCTCACTCGTTTTTAATCTAAGTTTAACGCCTTGTTCCAGTAATTTCACATACGTCACTTGAACCAGCGTGGCAGCTCTATTGGCAAGATTGAAAGATTCAGCAACCACAATTGCTACAGGCTGTCCGTAATACAGCACTTTCCCACTGCAGAGTACTTCTTCAACCTCATGAAAACCAAATTCCTTAGGGGTGTAAGAATTCTTTCCAGGAATGTCTTGAGCAGTGAAGCAACCGGCAACTCCTTTCAATTTAAGTGCCTCAGTTGGATCAATTTTTGCTACCTTCGAAAGGGGTTCGGTAGCTACTACAAATGCCGCAAACAGTTCATTCGGAAAGGGATGGATATCGTTAATGTACTCAGCTTCTCCTGAGCACTGGGCCAGAGCTTCGACTTTTGGAATTTCCTTGGTAAGTGGCCAATACTTGTCGTTCGTATTAACATCATGCTTTCCGTATGACATCGGTCGATTCAGAACAGAGGCACCTGTTCTGTATTGGGGTTTAATCTTGTCGAGAGGAGCAATACTAAGCACAAATTTGTAAAACAAGGCAATAGCCATGCTCTTTCTGTACTCGGCAGATGATTCAGGAAGTATCCAGTCCGGTTGCAGCTCAGCTTTCAGAGATTCAATAGCGGCTTGAAGAGAGGTGTTGTCGAATAATGTTTTACCTATCAGGAAGCGTTCGGTTTGTTCGGCACGAACGAATGAAGCGCTTATGTTACCATAACAAATTCGTGCCTTTTTGATAATTGATTTTGCAGCGTCGAACTGTAACAAAAATGCGGCGTTCATGTAGGCGAAAGAATTCTGCGCACGTGACATTATTTTGAATGTTTTGAACACGTACTCGTTGGGGTCCATAGATGGTAGACCAACAGACTGAATGACTTTCTTCTGGACTTTTGACATAATAAAATCTGATACGCTTTCCTCAGATGTTTGGTTGTTCGTATTGACTGTAGTTAGCTGTGCACCAACTGCTTCCAGAAGGAGGCTGATATCGGATGGGAATTCATGATGTTGGTTCTTCAAACTTATGTTACCAGCTATGCTCCCAACATTTCGTACCGAGGGATGCGCTACCAATTTTATATGTTCAATCATTTCCTTGCAATAGCTAAAATTGGGATTGGCAGTGGCAGCATCTTCTAATACTTTAAGGAATTTCGTTAAAGTGATGTTGGCCCCCACTGATATAGTATCTGATATTGAAACTGCATGGAGCTCTGCCACTGAATTGCAGTCTATGAACACTTGAATATTTTCGTTTCTTCTGTATACTCCATCGGACGTGTTGCCACACACAAGCATATAAGGTCGGTCTTCAATTATTTTAAGAATATTCAGCACTTCTTGCAAGGAGTATACTTTATGCCATTCTCTACCATCTTCGAATATAATTTCGATACGTTGCTTATTATCATCGCGGTTTCCACAATCCTTGTTGCATACGGTTCCCTTTTTCGGGCATATCTTCACGAAATCTTCAATATCTGCACAAACTTCCTCTGAACTAGTTGCAAAAGATCTGAACGCATCCAAAATCGGCCTATATCCGGTACATCGACACAAATTCCCGCCGAATGAATCCTCCACTTGCTGTGCACTCACTTTCCCTTTTTTCGATTTCATCAAACCATACATCGTCATCACCATCCCCGGAGAACACATTCCACATTGTGACCCATTGTACTGAGCCAGCTGCCTCTGCAGTGGGTGATACCCAACTTTCCTGCTTCCAATGCCTTCGATCGTTGTAATTTCCACACCATGACAGGCGAACACCAGCAGTAGGCAGGAATTGACCGAAATAGATTCCTTATCTCCGCTCAAGGGATCCTGTCGTTCCACATACACAACGCAGGCTCCACAGCCACCCTCCAGGCACATAAATTTCGTACCCCGAAGTAAGGCATGATTCCGTATGAAAGTTGTCAGCGTTGTGTCAACTGGACAAGTCTGAGCGTTGATGCTGTACCGTTTGCCATTTATCGAGAACGAAACCGAATGCGAAGGTTCTGCCGAGGCGGTCTCGCCCCAAAAGTAATTATTGAAAGCCGAAAGCATAACGAGCAATGAAAGCGGCAACGGTTTTTTCATCAGGTTTTAAACCGATACGTGCGGACAAGCCCGTTGGACGTTTGTAAACTGTTCCAAATTGTTTTGTAAATTTATATCAAAATAACAAAACTTTCCTATTCAGTCCGGGTGGTACGAAGCATAACCGTCCATGATCACATAGTGAGCCACATATGAGCCAAAATTACCAGAACTAACGTTTTTTTTTTTCTTCTTTATTGGGAGCAGGGAAAAGCCCGTTCGAGTAGTGCAACAATAAGCACTTTCTCGAATGGGCGTAAAACCTCCTCATCTTTTGTAGCAACAGAATTTACATATACTCCAAATGATACAATATTGACTTATATCTAGAATTACTATCTACTTACAGATAACACAGGTACAATTCGGTAAAACGATTACTGTTACAATACAAGAAATACATGCCTAACGAGTAGTGGTTGATGTAGTAGCGAATAGGTGCGTGAATCTCTTTTTCAACGTCGAGCGTGAAAGATGGAAATCGAATTCAGAAGAACAACGATTGAATATCCTACACATGGCAATAAGGGGTTCGTTATGCCCGTAATTTGTGCGGGCACCATGAATAAAAAAGAAAGGTCTAGACCGGAGCTGTCTTTGGGGAACATTTACATCCAAACTAGATAAAAGACCAGGGCAATCAATTTGAGAAATAAGAAGATCGGAAACATAAAGTGTTTTTCCAGATACTCATTCTTTGATTGCATAATGCATAGCACGAGATAAGCTCAATATCAGTTTTTTTGGGCATTAAGAGTTTCCTTCTTTCTGTTTATATGTGTTTTTCAATGAGCTTCCAAAACAGCAAGGAAATTAAATTAGGAATCCCAGATAACCCTTCAAATTTCTCAAGAAACAAATTGCAATAATGATGAAGTGTCAGACCATGTAATTCTTCTTGGTAGTTAAAGATTCATATTTAAAGCTTATTAATTTCTGAATTTATCATATCGGTTTTATTGAAAAACAAATACATCTGGAACAAAGATTTTTTTGACAAGATCTGGGTGAAGATTACTGAACTCTTGGTTGATTTGGAGAACACTATCAGCAAAAATATTTGAAAAGATCCATGGTCAATCGCGAAATGTTCAACTGTCATAAGACGAGTTTAGGACCTACCTGGATACCTGGCGTCGATACAACTATGCCAGGCGTATTGTAGATGTCCATAATCGTCGGTCTTGGGCGATGTTCTTCCAGTTCCCCCGAACGTTCAGGGTCCCCAGGTCCGATTCCACCGCGTACAGGCCTTCCACGAAGTCGCCGGCCCCTAACTGGTTCTCTGTTGAATATTGTTTTCGCTATTCTTTCTTCCGACATTCGCACTACGTGACCAGCCCACTGATGTCTGCCTGGTCCATGCGTCTGCGCCACACACCATTTTCTAGTTTCCCTCCCAGTATTGTACGCCGCACTTTTCGCTCGAAAATCCCGAAAACTCTCCGGTCCGCCTATTTTTATGTTCATGCTTCATGTCTCGACTTCCCTGGGCATGAAAGTATCATCGTACTAGCCTCATGATATACGAATGCAAAAATGGTAACCTGGCTTAGAAACCTCACAGTTAACATGTACGTCCCCAACCCCCATTTTACGACAAAACTCAAAATTCACGTAGCTCAACCAATTTACAACGGATTTTCAAGCAATCTTCTGGAATCGATCACAAAATTCCTAACAATTTTCGTGCAATTTTCGTTTTCGGATATATTCCGGGGAGTACTGGGGTTACCTCCCTCCCGGAAAAAATGGTTACTTGCAGATCGGCTTCGAAATCCATCTTGCGACATGTCAAACTTCATGATTTTGCAAAACAACACGGTTAGAAAAAAGTACTTAATATTAGATACTTTTCACTCAAATCGGGGGTTCAGTGTGGGAACCCAAAATTACGTAATTTTTTTCGAAATTAAACAAAATTCACTTAATATTAAGGCCGTTACAAATATTTAATTGACTTTTTGTCCTACTAGTCTCCGAAAGGTCAAGGGGGGATAATAAAAAATAAATATTAAAATGAAAAAAATCAAAAAACTCCTCGGATTTGTTAAAGAATGTTTTGAAAATTCTCAAAATTATCCGAATTTTATTTTGTTGCCCCCTCAAAATATCATTTTTTGGCAAAAAAAATCCGAGGGGGGGGAGACAAAATGGATTTTAAATATTTGTATCGGCCTAAGTAAAATATACTTAATTTTAAACAGAAACTAACCAAAAGTTAAGTAAATTTCACTCAACTTTTGTAAACATGAGATTACTCAACGTTGGGTTCCCACACTTTAATGCCCATGTTGAGTGGTTTTGCTCTTCATTTTATGACAACAAAAGGAAGAGTGAGGGAGATGCAAGAGAAAAAAAGTACCTAAAATTAGGTACTTTTTTCTAACCGTGAAGAACACTGTAGTACATTTCGGCGATTTTCTGTCGAATTGGCCACCTTCCGGGTACTTCCAGGTAGACCTGTGCGCTGATTGAAATTTTACCGGCGGTGGCGTGATAGATCATTTTCAGCCAGCGACGGCGGCATGGCGTCGTCACGCCGTTGGTGATCGGCAGCGGCGTGGATCAGCATGAAACAGTTTCAAGCGCCAAATTTTTTTTCAGAAGTTCCTCCAGGAATTCCTCCGGAAGTTCCTCCAGGAATTCCTCCGGAAGTTCCTCCAGGAATCCTTCCGGAAGTTCCTCCAGGAATCCTTCCGGAAGTTCCTCCAGGAATTCCTCCGGAAGTTCCTCCAGGAATTCCTCCGGAAGTTCCTCCAGGAATTCCTCCGGAAGTTCCTCCAGGAATTCCTCCGGAAGTTCCTCCAGGAATTCCTCCGGAAGTTCCTCCAGGAATTCCTCCGGAAGTTCCTCCAGGAATTCCTCCGGAAGTTCCTCCAGGAATTCCTCCGGAAGTTCCTCCAGGAATTCCTCCGGAAGTTCCTCCAGGAATTCCTCCGGAAGTTCCTCCAGGAATTCCTCCGGAAGTTCCTCCAGGAATTCCTCCGGAAGTTCCTCCAGGAATTCCTCCGGAAGTTCCTCCAGGAATTCCTCCGGAAGTTCCTCCAGGAATTCCTCCGGAAGTTCCTCCAGGAATTCCTCCGGAAGGTCCTCCAGGAATTCCTCCGGAAGTTCCTCCAGGAATTCCTCCGGAAGTTCCTCCAGGAATTCCTCCGGAAGTTCCTCCAGGAATTCCTCCGGAAGGTCCTCCAGGAATTCCTCCGGAAGTTCCTCCAGGAATTCTTCCGGAAGTTCCTCCAGGAATTCCTCCGGAAGTACCTCCAGGAATTCCTCCGGAAGTTCCTCCAGGAATTCCTCCGGAAGTTCCTCCAGGAATTCCTCCGGAAGTTCCTCCAGGAATTCCTCCGGAAGTTCCTCCAGGAATTCCTCCGGAAGTTCCTCCAGGAATTCCTCCGGAAGTTCCTCCAGGAATTCCTCCGGAAGATCCTCCAGGAATTCCTCCGGAAGATCCTCCAGGAATTCCTCCGGAAGTTCCTCCAGGAATTCCTCCGGAAGTTCCTCCAGGAATTCCTCCGGAAGTTCCTCTAGGAATTCCTCCGGAAGTTCCTCTAGGAATTCCTCCGGAAGTTCCTCTAGGAATTCCTCCGGAAGTTCCTCCAGGAATTCCTCCGGAAGTTCCTCCAGGAATTCCTCCGGAAGTTCCTCCAGGAATTCCACCGGAAGTTCCTCCAGGAATTCCTCAGATAGTTCATCCAGGAATTCCCCCGGCAGTTCCTCAAGGAAGTCCTCCGACAGTTCCTCCAGGAATTCCTCCGGAAGTTCCTCCAGGAATTCCTCCGGAAGTTCCTCCAGGAATTCCTCCGGAAGTTCCTCCAGGAATTCCTCCGGAAGTTCCTCCAGGAATTCCTCCGGAAGTTCCTCCAGGAATTCCTCCGGAAGTTCCTCCAGGAATTCCTCCGGAAGTTCCTCCAGGAATTCCTCCGAAGTTCCTCCAGGAATTCCTCCGGAAGTTCCTCCAGGAATTCCTCCGGAAGTTCCTCCAGGAATTCCTTCGGAAGTTCCTCCAGGAATTCCTCCGGAAGTTCCTCCAGGAATTCCTCCGGAAGTTCCTCCAGGAATTCCTCCGGAAGTTCCTCCAGGAATTCCTCCGGAAGTTCCTCCAGGAATTCCTCCGGAAGTTCCTCCAGGAATTCCTCCGGAAGTTCCTCCATGAATTCCTCCGGAAGTTCCTCCAGGAATTCCTCCTGAAGATCCTCCAGGAATTCCTCCGGAAGTTCCTCCAGGAGTTCCTCCGGAAGTTCCTCCAGGAGTTCCTCCGGAAGTTCCTCCAGGAAAGAAAGAAGAAGGAAAAGGAAAGAAGGAAGAAGAGAAAAAGAAGAATGAAGAAGGAAGAAGGAAGAAGGGAGAAGGATGAAGGAAGAAGGAAGAAGGATGAAGGAAGGAGAGGAAGAAGGAAGAAGGAAGAAGGAAGAAAAAAGAAAGAAGAAAGAAGAAGGGAGAAGAAAGAAAGAAGAAGGGAGAAGAAAGAAAGAAGAAAGAAAGAAGAAAAAAAAGGAAGAAAGAAGGTGGAAAGGAAAAGGCTGAGGGAAGGAGCAAGAATGAAGAAAGAAAAAGGAAAAAATAAGGAAGAAGAAGGAAGAAGGAGGAAGGAAGGCAGGCAGAAGGAAAATGTAAGAAGGGAGAAGGAAGAGAGAAGAACGAAGAAGGATGCAGGAAGGGAAAAGAAGGAAGAAGGAAGAAGAAAGATAGAAGAAGAAAGAGGGAAGACGGAAAAAAAGAAGAAAGAAAAGGGAAGAAAGAAGTAAGAAGAAGAAAGAAGAAGAAGAAGGAAGAAGTGAGGAAGAAGGAAGAAGAAAGAATAAGGAAGAATGGAGAAAGAAGAGGGAGAAAAGAGGAAAGAAGAAAGAAAAAGGAAGAAGAAAAGGAAGAGCGAAAAAGAAAAAAAGGAAGAACAAGGAAAAAGAAGACAGATAGAAAAAGGAAGATGCAAGAAGGGAGAAGGAAGACAGGGTAAGGTGAAAGAAGAACTTCTCATTTTTCACTTTTTTCTCATTCGACCTAATGAGCTTCGACCAAATGGCCTGACACCCTTCTCAACAAATCTTTGAAGTGTTCCTTCCACCTGGCTGCCATCATAGTCACACTCTCTTCGTGTTGCCTTTTTCTTCTAGGGTGGATTCGTTTCTCCTGTGCTCTTGTTACACTGTACCGCTCTCTGTTGGAGCGTTTTCTCGCCCGTAATCGAACGTACATATGGTCAAGCAGTTTAACCAACATTGACTCCACCTCTTGTTTATTAAAACATCCATCAAGTTTTACCAACAGCAGCACGAACAATCAATTTATTCGACCAACAATATCACACACGAACGACGGAAGCGCCAACTTGAGCACCAACCATCAAAAAATATATGGGGGTTTGAGCAACTTCAATCTAGGGGAAAGAATCTAGATGAACTATGCTCAGAAGCGTGATTTCAAAAAGCTTTACCAATGATTAAACTCCCTTAATATTTGGTAAAACTCTATAAAAATCATGTGTTCCTTGCTCCCAAAATAAAAAAAAAATATCCAACATAGGAATGCTGATAAAATATTTAACCTAAAAATTTCCTTGAACGAACCGGGGATACAACTCTGTCAGCTTCAACATGGTCTTGGTATGCCCATCTCACAGGAATGTAGAAATGGTTCGATAACATTATTATTGGAAATGTAATAAAACCTCGTCAGGTTTTACTGATCCTTATGTCTTGATTGTGGGAATTCCATCATTTTTCGAGCTCAAGCATTCATTTTGCAAATTCTCATATATTTGCGATGTAAGTCAGCATTGAAATAAAAAAAAAAGTGTAACAAAAATTAAAGTAAATTGATCAAGTAAAAATGAATGAAAGACTCAACTTGGGAGTGACTGGAGCCTGGCGGCTGATATTCGATTAGAATGCAGGTTCCATTTGAAAAAGAAAAATAAAAGTTGTTCAGGACCTCTTGATATATTTTTTAACTACCCAGGAAATGAAAGATAAGAAGCTACATTTTCACGTAATTTAAATTATAGCGATGCTCAAACACACCATGACATATTATAAATTCATAAAACAGACTCCCTATTAGCCATTTCACCCCAATATTGCAATATTTTTTCCATGCGTTTGTATATTTTCCTATATCCGAAACATCCACGCACTGCTTTCTACAACATTCAGCGATGATAACACTACTCTAAAATACAAATGTCGGGGGTTGCCTACTCTCAGACGCAAACGCTCGGACAAAATGAAAAACGCTAGTCAGTTTACTATTTGCAATTAGTTTGCTTTCTTCAATAAGCAAACAGTTTGAAAAGATTTTTTTAAATACAATGATGATCATATTAATGACAATTCTATTTTTGCTGATGAGCAATTTGGGTTTCGCTATGGGCATTCAACCACTCATCAGTTATTAGGAGTTACGAATTTAATTCGACTCAACAAATCTGAAGGATAATCGACTGGAGTGGCTTTTCTTGAAATAAAAAAAAAAAAGATAAGAAGCTACATTTTCACATAATTAAAATTTTAGCGATGCTCAAACACACCATCAGTGTTGGTAAAAACTCAAAATCTCAAAACTCATGGATGATTCAAATCAAGCCTGAGTTGAAACGCACCCAACTCAGCATCTAAAAACTCATGGATGAGTTGAATCATCGTAGGTTTTCTTTTGTTCTGGTTTGTTAAAACAGTGAATTGACGTTTGTCGCATAAAATATTAGACACCTTTTTATATTTAAGCAATGAATTCCCCCCAAATTGATTTCAAATGCGTTTTTGAGCCAGAATGATTTTTTGGCAAATGAGTGAAATGATGTGTTTTAGCATGAAAAATTCAAGCGTGATGCATTTCTTTAAAATCGCAGACGATTTCGTTCGCACGAGAGCACTCGTTGATTGAGATTTATGAGTGATTTTACCATCACTGCACACCATGACATACATATTATAAATTCATACATACAACATACAACAGACTCCCTATTAGCCATTTTATCCCATTATTGCTTTATTTTTTTACATGCGTTTGTATATTTCTCTGTATCCGAAACATCCACACACTGCTTTCTACAACATTCAGCGATGATAACACTACTCTGAAATACAAATATCGAGGGTTGCCTACTCTCAGACGAAAACGCTAGTCAGTTTACTATTTTGTTGCGACGACCACCGTTCCAGCAACCACGTTACCACGAATTAATAGGTAAGCTCGGTAAGCAATCGAATCTGTCTACGACGTATGCAACGAATAGGTGTGTGAATTAAAATCAATATCGACATTTAGAGGACAAAGCAGGGTGAGGGTGAGTCTCTGAATTCTCCACTTCCTTCTAAGAAACAAGGTTTCAAGACCGTCCTGCCAAAGCGCGGAAAAAAATAGAAAAAAGCTGGAGACTTCAGATATTCCTTCTAACTCTAACATTGAAAATAATTCTTCTCCTATCGAACTGAGCAATCGATTCGATTCGATTCATGACGAAACTGAGCAAATCGAATCTACCTCTAGCCCAGGTAATTCGATCCATGCGAAAAGCAAAGGGTTCCCAAGGGTATCTGTTGCCGAGTTTTCTGGCTTTAGGAATGAAATCTTGAGTAACCTTCAGGGATCAAGGTTTCATTTCAGATTGCCAGAAAGGGTGACTACCGCGTTTTGCCGGGATCCTTTGACGATCGCAAACGTCTTCTTCAGCGGCATAAATTCTTCACGTATGACGACAAAATTGGGCGATTGTTCAGAGTCGTCTTGAAAGGTCTCCCCAGTGATGATAAATCACTGGATGAGATTAAAATGGAAATTTCTCAATTACTTGGATTTTTACCAGTCCAAGTAATTAAGATGAAAAAGAAATCTCGCTCTGGTACTTCCCAGAGGGTATTTCTCAAGAATTTAATTTAGTTCACTTCAACAAAAGTGAACTAAATAATATGAAACGTTTGGAAAAGGCCAGTATTATGTCCGTGTTACATGGGAACATTTCCGCAGGCTTGGGGAAAATTTCCAAAACCCCACTCAGTGCCGTAAGTGCCAAAAGTGGGGTCACGGAACTAAACATTGTCACATGGATGCTAAATGCATGATTTGTGGTGGTGTCTCTCACGCCAAGGACGCCTGTCCTGTGAGAGAAGATTCCAATAAATGTAAATGTGCCAATTGTGGGGGCAATCATAAATCCAATTTCTGGGAATGCCCTTCACGCAAAACAGTTTTGACTTCCCGTGCAAAATTGATGACGGGAAATTCCAATAGGAACCCAGATTAGTTTTTAAAATCGCATGTCTGCTTCCGACTTTGATTTTCTTAATGAACAATTGCATCACATGATTGATGCAATGTTCAAAGCAAATACCAAAACTGAAGCAGTTCAGGTTGGTGTCAAATTTACTCAAAGAATTGTTATTGGACTTCGTTTTAATGGATCCAAATAATTTTTTGAAAATTTTAAATTGGAATGCCCGCTCTTTAAAGGGTAAGGAAGATGAATTATTCAACTTCCTATCAGTTTATAATGTGCACATTGCCATTATAACTGAAACATATTTAAAACCTGGTCTTTTCATCAAAAGAGATCCAAATTATTCTATTTACCGGAATGATCGTCTTGACAGCGCCTGTGGTATATTCTTCGTTTGAAACCAAAGTTTTCGATACCTTGGGAGTTTCTGTTGAAACAAATTTTGGACAATTCTCTTTTATTGCAGCCTACTTGCCTTTTCAATGAAATGGGCAGCAAAAGAATTTGTTGAAAGCTGATCTTCAAATTCTGACTCGCAACAAATCAAAATTCTTCGTAATTGGTGACTTCAATGCCAAACACCGTTCATGGAATAATGCTCAAAGCAATTCCAACGGCAAAATTTTATTTGAGGATTGTTCTGCGGGATATTATACTATTCAACATCCCAATGGCCCAACTTGTTTTTCATCCACTCGAAATCCTTCGACAATTAATTTAGTTTTAACGGATTCAAGTCAGCTGTGTGGCCAATTGGTAACTCATGCTGACTTTGACTCTGATCACCTTCCTGTGACATTTGAAATCTCACAAGAAGCCATTTATAATCCAATCAGCTCTACTTTTGATTATCATAGAGCTGATTGGGCCTTATGTGAAACGTATATCGATAGGAATTTTGATGTTGATACTCCTCTCGATACCAAAAGTGATATTGATAATGCTCTCGTATCTTTGACAAGTTTAATTGTCGAAGCCAGAGGCATTGCAATTCCTAAATCTAGACCAACATTTGAAAAGGGCGTAACAGCCAAAATTTATTTCTTCTGATTCCTCGTCTACATATAAAGCTATATATGTAGACAAAGGATTAGAAGAAATAAATTTTGGCTGTTACGCCCTTTTCAAATGTTGGTCTAGAAATGTGAAATTAAATTCAACTCCATTATTATTGACGACGATCTTCTGCTACTGATCCGTCTTAAAAATGTGAGGCGAAGGCAATACCAAAGAACTCGCGATCCCGCGTTGAAAGTTATTTAGCGTGATTTCCAAAATTAAATTAAAAAACCCTGATTAATCCACCTAGCGTTGGTGGTGCCTTTCTCGTATTTAGTTAAGACATCAACCTCATGGGGCCCTCCTTAGCCGTGCGGTAAGACGCGTGACTACAAAGCAAGACCATGATGAGGGTGGCTGGTTTCGATTCCCGGTGCCAGTCTAGGCAATTTTCGGATTGAAAATTGTCTCGACTTCCCTGGGCATAAAAGTATCATCGTGTTAGCCTCATGATATACGAATGCAAAAATGGTAACCTGGCTTAGAACCCGCGCAGTTTATAACTGTGGAAGGGCTTAATGAACACTAAGCTGCGAGGCGGCTCTGTCCCAGTGTGGGGATGTAATGCCAATAAGAAGAAGAAGAAGACCAACCTTAAATGGAGTTCATATGCCCGAACAGCATAAGTCAGACATAAATGGTTGCAGCAACTTTATTGTGACTGAATCCGATCACATATAAGTTGCAGTAACCTATGTGGAACATGTGTGCTGCTAGGGTGGTCCGATGTACCATTTTCTTCATAACTTTGAAACGCAATGACCGATCGTTATCAAATTCAATAGTGATCCACAAGGCTTTGTCCCCTGTCGAATAAAACTTGTTGCGAGAAAATCGGTTAAGGATTACTGTACAAAAAGTTGTCTAATGTTTTTTTAAGCTTTTGTGCACACATACACACACATACACACGGACAGACAGACATGTGCTCAGTTCGTCGAGCTGAGTCGATTGGTATATAACACTATGGGTCTCAGAGGTTTCTATAAAAAGTTCGGTTCCGGAGTGAAATGATAGCCTTTCGGTACAACTTTGTTGTACGAGAAAGGCATAAACGTTTCGCTATTCTGAGAAATACCAACTTTGAGAATAATGTCTCGAAGTTGGATCCCAGTTCGAAACCCTTTTGGAAATTAACGAAAATTCTTTAAAAAAAAAACCTCAAAAGCCAATTCCAGCGCTTAAAGAGGGAAATAAAATTTCATTATCAAATGGCGTAAAGGATCAAAAACTTGCTCAGCAGTTCGAGAGTGCCCATAATTTTAGTCTAGGTCTCACTAGTCCAATTGAGGATCAGGTTACACGGAGCTTCGTTGGGAACTAATTTGGATGAAGTGAGATCTATTACTAGAAAATTCAAAAATATGAAAGCCCCGGGTGATGATGGTATTTTCTACATACTTATCAAAAAACTTCCCAAGAGCTCTTTTTGGTTAATTTATTTAACAAATGTTTTCAATTGGCATACTTTCCAGATGAATGGAAAAACGCCAAAGTTTTTCCAATTTTGAAGCCACACAAAAATCCAGCTGAGGCTTCTAGTTATCGCCCAATCAGTTTGCTTTCTTCAATAAGCAAACTGTTTGAAAAGATTATTTTAAATAGAATGATGGTTCATATTAATGACAATTCTATTTTTGCTGATGAGCAATTTGGTTTTCGCCATGGGCATTCAACCACTCATCAGTTATTAAGAGTTACGAACTTAATTCGGCTCAACAAATCTGAAGGATATTCGACTGGAGTTGCTCTTCTTGATATAGAGAAAGCATTTGACAGTGTTTGGCATGAAGGTTTGATTGTAAAATTGATGAATTTTAATTTTCCTCTGTACATCATTAAACTGATCCAAAATTATTTATCAGATCGCTCACTGCAGGTAAACTATCAGAATACTAAATCTGATAGATTACCTGTAAGAGCTGGTGTTCCCCAAGGCAGCATACTGGGGCCCATTTTGTATAACATTTTTACTTCTGACTTACCTGATTTACCACCAGGGTGTCAAAAATCTTTGTTTGCAGATGACACAGGTCTCTCAGCCAAAGGGCGTAGCCTTCGTGTTATTTGTAGTAGATTGCAAAAAAGTTCGGATATTTTCTGCACTTACTTGCAAAAATGGAAAATTTCACCGAATGCTTCCAAAACTCAGCTTATATTTTTTCCACATAAGCCGAGAGCTTCTTATTTGAAAGCGAAGGTCAATTTGGTCAAGCGAAGCTAAATATTTAGGACTTCTGCTAGATCAAAAATTAACTTTAAAAAAACCCATTGAATGCATTCAAGCCAAATGTTGCCAAATATTATCTATATCCACTTATAAACAGAAAATCAAAACTTTGTCTTAAGAACAAACTTTTGATTTACTAACATTTTTTTAGATCAGCCATGTTGTATGCTGTGCCAATATGGTCTAGTTGCTGCAATACCAGAAAGAAGGCACTCCAGAGGATTCAAAATAAAATTTTGAAAATGATTCTGAAGTTGCCTCCGTGGTATAGTACCAATGAGCTTCATAGAATTTCTAATATTGAGACATTCTAACAAATGACCAACAAAATAATTTCCAATTTTAGACAAAAATCGTTACAATCTTCTATTGCGAAGATTAGCTCCTTGTACCCTTAGTATTAATTAGGTTAAGTTTAGTTTAAGTAGAAAACATTGTAATTCCTACATGGTTCAATTCAACTAGAGGAAAAATCCTAACTGCCAGATGCAATTGCAATGCATTAATAATAACTAAAAAAGTAACATAACAAATAAGGGGTTGTCCATAAACCACGTAGACTCTTGAGGGGGAGGGAGGGGTTTCGAAAAAGTCTACGTTAGTCTACGGTGGGGGACGGGGGGGGGGGTATACCAAAAGTCTACGTAGACTTTTGGAAAACAACTTATACAGCAGCTATGTGCAAAGTTCACTATTGTTTTATTTTTTTAGGATTTTCCAAGATTTTTTTACAAGACTTTATCGGAATAATCTCTTGAATTTCTGTAGAAAAAACTTATGAATTTCACTGATGTAATAGTCTGAGCTACGGCTTAAAACTATATGGATTTCCCCAGGAAATTTTTCTGTGTTGAGCAGGAAAATTCTCCGAAGTATTATTCCATAAAAACTTTCGTAGAAATTTCAAAATTTCCATTTGGATTTCATTGCAGATTCTACTAGAATATCTTTTGATTTTCGTAAGGAGCTTCTTTAGAAAATACAAATGATTCTTTAAAATTCTCACGAAAAAATATGTCGCACTTCAACGGGGAATTCACCGAAATTTCCGCGAGGAACCCTTCACTGGAGATTTTCTGGAAAGTCCCCGGGAATTTTTTTTCAATATCGGAAATTCTTCGGATTTTTCGCGAAGAATTCTTTGGATAGATGAGAAATTCTTCATATGTTTCACGGCAGTTTCTTCGAAAGTACTAATACGAATTATTTGGAATAATCAATGGAAAATCTTTGGAATTTCTAAAAAGACTGTTGAAAATTTCCACGAGAAATTATTTGAATTTCCCACCAAAACTCTTTGAGTTTCCGCAAAAAAAAAATTTGCAATTTTTGTAAGAAAGCCCTTGTATTTAAAAAAAAAATCATTTGAAATTTTTACGAGAAATTCACCACAATTATAACTGAAAATTTTCTATAAAATTATTCGGAAAAGTCTTTGGAATGTCTATAGGTTGTTTTTTTAAATTTCCTCAGGAAATTTTTCCAAATTTGCAAAAACGTATGAATCCATTCAAAAATTCCACGGGAAGTATTTCGGAATATTCATTTAAACTTAAAATTACCTCGGGAAATAATTCTTAATATTCACGGAAATTTACTCGGAATAGTTTTGGAATTTATAAGAAAATTCTTGCGATTTCAACGGATGATTATTCAATTTGATATTGCATGAAATTTTCAAGAAAAGCATCGGAATTTTCACGGAGAGTTCTTTGAAATATAACCGGGAAGCTTTAAAGATTATCCAGCGGGATCTTCTACGAAAAATTCCACGAAAAACTTATTGGAATGTAGACTTAACATTCTCGAAATTTCAACAAGAAATTTTTCAAAATTCTTCGGATTTCTACAAATTTGAACCGGCGTGGTGAATTATAGGTCAGATTTAAGCAGATTTTAAGCAGCGGCGTGCCGATGCAATAGTGTCGGCTGTGGTGATGCACACCTCTAGGAGGAGTCGAATCCAACAGAAATTAAATTAATTGACTTTGGGATTTGGTTTCAGGAGCTGATATTTTGTACAATTTGGAAAAGTCTACGTAGACTTCAAGGGGGTGGGGGAGGGGTTTCGGAAATGTCTACGAAAGTCTACTAGGGGGGAGGGAGGGGTTTGAAAATGTGAAATTTCGGTCTACGTGGTTTGTGGACATCCCCTAAGGGTGATAGTGTTGAGAAAACACGGAACACAGAGATGAATGCATGTATTAGATAATTTGCAAATGAAAAAATTATAGTTTAAAAAAGGGGAAGGAATTCAATAGAAGAGTTTATTATTATTCAGGTACTTCTCAGCAGTCCAAACGACGAATTTTCATCAGAGGCAGGCAGCACTACGCATTGTTGGTCGCGGATGACTTGAACGAAATCATACGCGAGGAACCGTTAAGCTGGTTGTGGGAAAAGGTACCACCTAAATGTTTCAACGTCAACTCATATTTAAGTGTTCGTCTTATGTATCTCCTAAATAGATGGAGTGTCTCAGACCGCATCGTGCTTTCGTGCTGTGCGGTTCTTTCTCTCTTTGCGGAAGGAAGTTTTTAATACTACCCGTAGCTATTTTAATTTCAACAGTGCTTCTTAGCGCTATTTGTACCCACTGATCCCGTTACGATCTTTGCAAGGACCCGTGCCTTCGTTTTACGTTGGACCCGTTTGCGGAAGTAAAATTCCGACAAGCGGTGGTAATTCTGCAAGGACACCGTTCTGGGAAAAAACCTCTTAGAAGGTCACGTCTCCACGCTCAGCCATGAGCATTAATAAAAACAAGAGGAAGGGGGAGTCTCTAAATTCTCCACTTCCTTCAAAGAAACAAGGTTTCAAGACCGTCCTGCCAAAGCGCGGAAAAAATAGAAGGAAGCTGAATTCAGATATTCCTTCTAACTCTAATATCGGAAATAATTCTTCTCCAATCAAACTGAGCAATCAGTTCGATTTGATTAATGATGAAATTGAGCAAATCGAATATACCTCTAGCCCAGGTGATTCGATTCATGCGAAAAAGCAAAGGATTCCGCCAATTGTGGTATCTGCTGCCGAGTTTTCTGGCTTCCGGAATGAGATTTTGAGTAACCTTCAGGGGATCAAGGTTTCATTTCAGATTGCTAGGAAGGGTGACTGCCGCGTTTTGCCGGGATCCTTTGACGATCGCAAACGTCTTCTTCAGTATTTAACTGAGAAGCGCCATAAATTCTTCACATACGACGACAAAACTGAGCGATTGTTCAAAGTGGTCTTGAAAGGTCTCCCCAATGATGATAAATCACTGGATGAGATTAAAATTGAAATTTCTCAATTACTTGGATTTTCACCGGTCCAAGTAATTAAGATGAAAAAAGAAATCCCACTCTGCTACTTCCCAGAGGGGCATTAAGAATTTTATTTAGTTCATTTTAACAAAAGTGAACTAAATAATATGAAAAGTTTGAAAAGGCCTGTATTATGTCCCATGTCCGTGTTACATGGGAACATTTCCGCAGGCCTGGGGGAAATTTCCAAAACCCCACCCAGTGCCCTAAGTGCCAAAAGTGGGGTCATGGAACCAAACATTGTCACATGGATGCTAAATGCATGATTTGTGGTGGAACCTCTCACGCCAAGGACGCATGTCCTGTGAGAGAAGATTCCAATAAATTTAAGTGCGCAAATTGTGGGGGCAATCATAAATCCAATTTCTGGGAATGCCCTTCACGCAAAAAAGTTTTGAATTCCCGTGCGAAATTGATGACGGGAAATTCCAATCGGATCCCAGATTCGACGGGTAGAAATTTTTCAAACACTCAAATTTCGAAACCAGTTACCAGTCGAGCAATTCATACCCACCACAATTCACAAACAAATTTTGCCGCTCGTCAACGGGTAGCAAGCACTTCAGTAAATTCCAATTTTTCGAATGTACTTACGTATGCAAACATCGCTGCTGGTAGACAAAATTTCTCTTCTCAAAATGAGGTTTATACCCATGTCCCAACGGAAAATAATGGTCATGTTGCCGACACAGGTAGCATGACTGCTTCCGATTTTGATTTTTTAACTGAACAATTGCATCACATGATTGATGCAATGTTCAAAGCAAATACCATACCAGAAGCTGTTCAGGTTGGTATAAAGTACACACAAAAAATTGTTATCGGACTCCGTTTCAATGGATCTAAATAATTGTGTGAAAGTTCTAAATTGGAATGCCCGCTCTCTAAAGGGTAGGGAAGATGAATTATTCTATCAGTTCATAATGTGCATATTGCCATTATAACTGAGACTTATTTAAAGCCCGGACTCTCCATTAAAAGAGATCCAAATTATTTTATCTACAGAAATAATCGTCTTGACAGCGCCTGTGGTGGGGTCGCCATCGTCATTAATAGACGTATCAAACATAAATTATTTTCTTCGTTTGAAACCAAAGTTTTTGAAACCTTGGGAGTTTCTGTTGAAACAAAGTTTAGTCAATTTTCCTTCATTGCAGCCTATTTGCCATTTCAATGCAATGGGCAGCAAAGGAATTTGTTGAAAGCTGATCTTCAAATTCTGACTCGCAACAAATCAAAATTCTTCGTAATTGGTGACTTCAATGCCAAACACCGTTCATGGAATAATGCTCAAAGCAATTCCAACGGCAACATTTTATTTGAAGATTGTTCTGCGGGATATTATACTATTCAATACCCCAATGGCCCTACTTGTTTTTCTTCCAGTCGAAATCCTTCTACAATTGATTTAGTTTTAACGGATTCAAGTCAGCTGTGTGGCCAATTGGTAACTCATGCTGACTTTGACTCTGATCACCTTCCTGTGACATTTGAAATCTCACAAGAAGCCATTTATAATCCAATCAGCTCTACTTTCAATTATCATAGGGCTGATTGGGATTTATATAAAACGTATATCGATAGGAATTTTGATGTTGATATTCCTCTCGATACCAAAAGTGATATTGATAATGCTCTCGTATCTTTGACAAGTTTAATTGTCGAAGCCAGAGGCATTGCAATTCCTAAATGTGAAATTAAATTCAACTCCATTATTATTGACGACGATCTTCAGCTACTGATCCGTCTTAAAAATGTGAGGCGAAGGCAATGCCAAAGAACTCGCGATCCCACATTGAAAGTTATTTGGCGAGATTTGCAAAATGAAATTAAAAAACGTTTCGCTATTCTGAGCAATACCAACTTTGAGAATAATGTCTCGAAGTTGGATCCCAGTTCGAAACCCTTTTGGAAATTAACAAAAATTCTTAAGAAACCTCAAAAGCCAATTCCAGCGCTTAAAGAGGGAAATAAAATTTTATTAACAAATGGCGAAAAGGCTCAAAAACTTGCTCAGCAGTTCGAGAATGCCCATAATTTTAGTCTAGGTCTCACTAGTCCAATTGAGGATCAGGTTACACGAAACTTCGAAGACATTCTCAACCAAGATAATGTTTTTGACCCTTCGTTGGGAACTAATTTGGATGAAGTGAGATCTATTACTAGAAAATTTAAAAATATGAAAGCCCCGGGTGATGATGGTATTTCCTACATACTTATCAAAAAACTTCCTGAGAGCTCTTTATCCTTTTTGGTTAATTTATTTAACAAATGTTTTCAATTGGCACACTTCCCCGATAAATGGAAAAATGCCAAAGTTGTTCCAATTTTAAAGCCGTACATAAATCCAGCTGAGGCTTCTAGTTATCCTCAATCAGTTTGCTTTCTTCAATAAGCAAACTGTTTGAAAAGATTATTTTAAATAGAATGATGGTTCATATTAATGACAATTCTATTTTGCTGATGAGCAATTTGGTTTTCGCCATGGGCATTCAACCACTCATCAGTTATTAAGAGTTACGAACTTAATTCGGCTCAACAAATCTGAAGGATATTCGACTGGAGTTGCTCTTCTTGATATAGAGAAAGCATTTGACAGTGTTTGGCATGAAGGTTTGATTGTAAAATTGATGAATTTTAATTTTCCTCTGTACATCATTAAACTGATCCAAAATTATTTATCAGATCGCTCACTGCAGGTAAACTATCAGAATTCTAAATCTGATAGATTGCCTGTAAGAGCTGGTGTTCCCCAAGGCAGCATACTGGGGCCCATATTGTATAACATTTTTACTTCTGACTTACCTGATTTACCACCAGGGTGTCAAAAATCTTTGTTTTCAGATGACAAAGGTCTCTCAGCCAAGGGGCGAAGCCTTCGTGTCATTTGTAGTAGATTGCAAAACAGTTTGGATATTTTCTCCACTTACTTGCAAAAATGGAAAATTTCCCCGAATGCTTCCAAAACTCACCTTATAATTTTTCCACATAAGCCGAGAGCTTCTTATTTGAAACATTCTAGCAGACATATTGTTACTATGAATGGGGTTCCAATTAATTGGTCAAGCGAAGCTAAATATTTAGGACTTTTGCTAGATCAAAAATTACCTTTTAAAAGTCATATTGAAGGCATTCAAGCCAAATGTAACAAATATTATATAAAGAAACTGTTCCGTTTTCAATCTCACTGTACATATAGTCATCTCATCGCGAAACAAAGAAATACGGCACCAATTTCGATCCTTCTTTTTGCTAACATGCATGCTCACTGCTGAAAAAAATCACAAAAATAATAAACAAATCAAATAGCTTTTCGTTGCTTTGTTTTTCGTAGGACCAATATCGGAGCTATGAGATGAAATCCAGGAGCAGTAACCCTATATCCACTTATAAACAGAAAATCAAAACTTTGTCTTAACTTTTGATTTACAAACAAATTTTTAGACCTGCCATGTTGTATGATGTGCCAATATGGACTAGTTGCTGCAATACCAGAAAGAAGGCACTTCAGAGGATTCAAAATAAAATTCTGAAAATGATTCTGAAGTTGCCTCCGTGGTATAGTACCAATGAACTTCATAGAATATCTAATATTGAGACATTGCAACAAATGTCCAACAAAATAATTTCCAATTTTAGACAAAAATCGTTGCAATCTTCTATTGCGAGGATTAGCTTCTTGTACCCTTAGTTAAAATTAGGTTGAGTTTAGTTTAAGTTGAAAACATTGTAATTCCTACATGGTTCAATTCAACTAGAGAAAAAATCCTAACTGTCAGATATAATTGCAATGCATTAATAATAACTAAAAAAGTAACATAACAAATAAGGATGATAGTGTTGAGAAAACACGGAACACCTAGTCTAAGAGATGAATGCATGTATTAGATAATTTACAAATAAAATTATAGTTTAAAAAAAGGGGAAGGAATAATTCAATAGAAGAGTTTATTATTATTCAGGTACTTCTCAGCAATCCAAACGACGAATTTTCATCAAAGGCAGGCAACACTACGCATTGTTAGTTGCGGATGATTTGAACGAAATCATACGCGAGGAACCGTTAAGCTGGTTGTGGGAAAAGTTACCACCTAAATGTTTCAACGTCAACTCATATTTGAATGTTCGTCTTATGTATCTCCTAAATAGATGGAGTGTCTCATTTCTTTTCAAATTGGAGCAACAGTGAATTCTATGCTTTGCTCATATGTGTATTTTAATAATTCAAATTCTTATACAGCAATCAAACATGGATGATGAATGAATGAATAGATATCCATTTTCTTGTCAATTCAAATCGATCGTAAATTGAATCGCCCACGGCAAAGGCTGTGCCCACTTTTTTCGCATTAGGTGAGTAGATTTGACGGAGCTCGGCGATTCATAACCAGAAATGAACTTCTTTTCAATGCTTGATTGTTTAATGTTCATGTGAACTTGCCGACACAACATTGTGATTCAAAATGTCTTGAGCAGTAGTTCAAAGCCGTTAGGTAAATACTTGGAGAAGACATACCACAAAAAAAGTTATATTAATCTTCCAACAGGAAATTGTCAAATTTGTTTTCATCGCCTTCATACGAACTGGGTCGAGGTTGTTGTGTTGACGAGACAACTAGCGTAGTTCAGTGGAATCAGAAGCAGTGGTCGTCAAACTGCCAACTTTCAGAAAATTGAGCGAATAGGACAGGGCCAAAGGTGCTGGTTGAAAGAGATGGCGCCACAACATTTGTAGTAAAATTAATTTCCTTGTATGGACAAATCACCCGTTCTCACTAACTACGCATCACAGCGATATGTGACCTAGGTAGAAAAGCTACAAATATTTTTCTGATTTTTTATACTCTTGTTGCATTTTGCAACTTTAAACAATAAACGAGATCTGATTACAGCTCCATACTAAACTCGAGTGGTTTACTACAAATTTCTTTATTACTGCTCTCCACCTAGAGTGTACAAAAGTAACATTCATAACTTACGCCATTCAACGACAGTTGTCACTGCTGTATATGCAAAATCACATTGATGTAAATACGCAGCATCGTCACCTCTCGTCTGATAGTGTTAACATCGCAATTTATACCAGCAGGTGTACTAGTGTTGTTGAAATGATTTGAAAGGGCCTCAAGCGGAATTTTAAATAGAATGCCACTGGTCTCGTCCTATTATCAAAGTGAATACAAATGAGTCTGGTATTGGCTAGACTGATTATGTTATTTCCAAATCGCTACCTTTTTATTGAAGCATTATAAATGCCTATATCATAAAAATGTTCACCGGCAAAATGTCATAATGCTTCCATCATCAACTCTTGAAACGCAAAAGTGGTCCACACAGCGTGATACCGTGAGGAACACTGAACGTAAGCAACGAGAAAGAAAATGCTTTAAAGCACGAACTAAACCATCCGAGAAGCAACTGAATGGGTGATTCAAAACAAATCTGAAAAAGCACCTTGTTTCGTGCCACAACCGCAATGCTGACCACTAAATCGCCGGTTCCGTCGCGCAATTTGTGCCTTTTTTTTCACATAAGGAGACGGAAAATGCTGACAAATGCGCTCTTAGACCGGTGAACTGTATGATGCTTACGAGATGCTTACCTCTTCATTGAATGAAGTGTATTGTTTGGGAACACAAATAAAAAAAAGTCGCTGTTGACAGGCGGCTTTCATGTTACGGAATGAATGAATAGATTAACATAATATGGAATAAAACGAGTTTCTTCATGCTTGCATATGAAGTTGTTCTGACTCAATGAATGACAAAAGCACAATGTAATTATCTTACACTTTAATTATTTCGTTTTAAGGCACCGAAATGATATGTGCCTTCTGTTTAAACTGTTTCAATAAATATGTGGAAAATATAAGCTCAGATTTCAGTGCTAATTGCACTGAATGCACACCGTGGTGCATCCTTTGCTTCCTGGGCAAATCATAAAATGAACATAGATGATGTGAAAAAGATTCATTCTAATGGATTACACGTAATGAAGGTGAAGTCCGAGTGGAGGACCCTGCTAGGTCAGTAGGAGTGCGGAGCGTGAAATCCGCAAACTTACGGAGGAGCAAAAGCTGGCGGAACGCCAGGTGGAGAATGTCAGAGAGGAGGCTGAATCGAGGATTTGTCTCCTTGCCGAAGGAAAACGGCTGGCGGAGAGCCAGACCGAAGAACTCCGTAGGCGGATGGCCGTGACAGGGGCGAGTCCAAAGCTTAGTAAGGTTACGCAGGAGGCGGACCTGAAGGTAACTTCCGAGAGGTCAGCAGCTCCTAAGCGCGAGACACGTGAGAAGGTCTAGCGGAATGCTGGCCATACCAAGACGGAGAGACTAGTGCATCTACCAGCGAGGACAACTGAAGCTCGCCGGGAGGAAGACTCACCCTAGAGGGAGGTCGTGAACCACAAAAAGGCGAGGAGGAGTCGGCAGCAGGCCGCAAAGAGCGCGGCAGGTAGAACGGTGCGCACCACTGCTAAGAAGGCTAGAGCCCTGAACAAGACGGGTGCTGCCTTCTAATGGCAGTGTAAAGCGCAAAGACAGAGGTGAGGCGATTATAGTCAAGACTGACGATACAAGCTACGCTGAAGTTTTTAAGGCCACGAGAGTTAACGATAAGCTCTCTGGCCTAGGAGGGGATGTCAACTGCATCCGAAGGACGCTGAAAGGCGAGATGATTCTCGCCTTGAAGCGGGATGCTGCTCAGAAGAGCTCTGAGTACAAACAGTTAACAGAGGAGGTCCTGGGTGATGGTATTCAAGTAAGAGCCTTATTCCCATTCTCTAATATGCAGTACAAGGGCCTGGATGAAGTAACCGAGGCGAGAGACCTGGTCGACGCACTAAGAGATCAGTGAAAAGTTTCCCGCTTTGGCGCATAGCTTTGCGCAATTCACCACACTAACCACCGAAAGATTTTAAGGTGATTATACAATCAGTTCAGTGGTGAATTTCAAATTCACCACATGTTTTTCCACTCCTATCTTCAATAGATAATATACTACATACCGTGCGGGACCGAAATCCGTACAGCACCGAAATCCGTCCACCTCATGAGATATCAATAAATTAAAGGGGGTTAAAGGTAATTAATGTAGAAATAATACATCTTATCCTGTTCAGATACTTGGCAGTAAGCTTTTGGGGCATAGAATTGGAAAAAAAGCTTCGATAATAAAACCACAAGAATCAAAAACAAATCTCCACCTACCAAACGGGGAGTTTGTGCCGCCATTTTGTTTTCCGGTAGAGCATAATTGCACCAAAAGTAACTGTGTTTTAATTGCTAATTGCAAATCATTTCATAAGATAAGCGGAATACAAATCGAAGGGATCGCTTCTCAAGGTGTGTATCGAAATATTTACAGTGGTAGTTTAGTCAATCAGACTGTTTCAATTTAAATATTTAGTTAAATAATAGCTGTACGGAATTTGATCCTTTGATTCGAAATCCGTCCACGGTGGACGGATTTCGAGTCAGGAGTAGTTGATTTAATTCATTATTTTATCATGTTCTTCGTAGTTTTTAATGAGTAAATGTGAAACACTTCAAAAGTAGAAGCATTCATGCTCCTGTGTCGATGACAAACGTTTTATTTACATTCGATTCTTATTTTCTAATGACTTTTTCAAATACTAAGGTGCTTAAGTGTACGGATTTCGATGCCCCACGGTAATACTTTTCATACAGAGCAGAAACTAAAGTCGATTGTATGACATAAGAAACCAAATGGTTCTACGATTGTATCACCACTATGCGCGTTGTAGTTCTCTTAATCCGTGCTCTTGAAAATTGACTGAGAAAGCACGTGGTTTCCAAGATGGCCGATTTGTGGCTTTGTTGTATAACCACCTTAATACATAACACTAGATCTTTTCGAATCTTTCCCAAAAACAGTTTAGCCAAATTTTATTTTCCCATACATATTTGTTCGGGAGACACTTTACGGAATAAACTTCAACAAGACACCAAAAATTTAGTGTACAAGCTACAATAAAAAAATTGGAATAAGCTCATTCAATATATATGTTAAATTAAAAAAAAGGGCTTCACGAAAATCACGACAAAATTTTTAAGGTTTTGTCCGGCTTTCTGCCACTGTGCCATGCCATGGATAAGGCTAAACTGAAAGTGGGTTGGTCGGTTTGCCCGCTGAGCATGAGACAACCGCTTCATGCTTGCTTCAGGTGTCTTGACAACGGTCAGTCGAACCCTATGACTGTAAAGGCCCTGATCGCAATAAGCTATACCGTATGTGTGCAGCTGAAAGGCACCAAGCTCGCATCTGTCAAGCTGCACCAAGGTGTTTGATCTGTCCCCCGGGTACGGACAACAGAAGAACAACTAGGGAAGTCGATATTCTTGCAACGAAACTAGCTGGTCTAAAACCATTAGCTGTAGCAGGCGATTTCAATGCGTGGGCAGTGGACTGGGGACCCCGGTCCTGCTGAACGAAGGCCAAGTGCCAACGTTTAGGGGACCGAGCGATGATTCATGTATCGATGTGACCTTCAGCAGCGCGGCATAGACGGTGGAGCCAGAATGGAAGGTTCATGAGGGGCATACCTCCAGTGACCATCAGAAAATTCATTTTATAGTCCGGTATACCACCGTCACAACCACAAGGCGGATAGGCAAAGCCGATCTAGGATAACGCACCTCGCAGTTCAACCCAGAACTCTTGGAGGAATCACTACGGTGGGAGAGACGAAAAACGGGATTAAGTGGCGACGAGTTAATCGAGTACTGACCCGTGCATGCGATGTGACGATGCCCAGGAGGACTAAACCTCCCGGAGTTAGTCGACGTGATACCGCTAGTGACTAACGTGGAGCTTATCGTAGCTGCAAGAAAACTTAAACATAATAAGGCACCAGACCCAAATAATATTCCAAACCTGGTCCTTAAACTTCCTAAAATGCTCAAAAAAACATATTGGGTCATATTGACCCAGATTTGACTTAGCAATATCTCAGGCATTTCTCAGCCAAACTCACATGTTTATACACCAAAATAATCGTCAGCTCATAAATTTTTCGAAACTGGCCTGAGATTGTTGATTGGCCACACCTACATCCTGTAATCGTCGGAGGAAGGATCGTCAGTTGGTCATTTTTATATGGACGAAAATTGCACACGAATATCGCAAACGATTTTATAGCTGTTTTTTCTCAGAAATGTACCAAATACTATTTCAGTGATGATGAATCGTGAATGCAGACAATATTTCTACAGATGTACTAGGTTCTCCAAATCATTCTGGACTTCATAGCCTTGGTCTACCAAGTCAATTACGCTTGGTACGAAACCAATAGCAACCCATAGTGCCCATACAGGCCCTTAGAGGTCATGCGCATAATTTATGATCTAGATATGTCCAAACCGAATGTTCTAAGTTCTCCATATCATTCTGGAATTCAGACGAATTAATCTACCTAGATTACTAAACTTGATATCAAGCCAATAACAACCCATACAGGCCCTTAGAGGCCAAGCGCATGATTTACGATGTTCTAAGTTCTCCAAATCATTCTGAAGGTCAGATCAATTGGTCTATCAAGACAACTGGGCTCGGTATCAAGCCAATAACAACCCACACAGGCCCTTAGAGGCGTGTGTATAATTTGAGATTTAGATATGTCCAACCGGATATTCTAAGTTCTCCAAATCATTCTGGATTTCAGTCCTACTGATCTACCATATCAGCTGGGCTCCATTCGAAGACAACAGCAAACCATACAGGCCCTAGAAACCATGTGCATGATTTATAATCTAGATATGTCCAAACCAAATGTTCGTATTTCTCCAAATCATTCTGGAGTTCAGGCACATTGGTCTACCAAGTCAGCTGGGCTCAATTCAAAGCCAACAGCAACGCATAGTGTACATACAGTCGTATAAATTACGATCTAGATATGTTCAAACCGGATGCTCTAAGTACTCCAAATCATTCTGATCTACCCTGTCAACCGGGCTAAATACAAAGCCAATAGCAACCCATGGTGTTCTTACAGACCCTAAGAAGCCATATGCATGATCTGCGATCTAGATATGCTCAAACCGGTTATTCTAAGCTCTCTAAATCAGTCGGGAGTTGAGACGAATTAGTCAACCTAGTCAAATGGGCTCAATACAAATACAATAGTAACCCATAGTGTCTATACATACCTTTAAAAGCTATATGTATAATTTACGATCTGGATATATCCATAACATGGAATTGCAAGCCGCTAGGTTTCGCAGGTTGCGACCAAATGGTCTACGATGAATTACATCCCCGCAATTTCGACGTCGTGGCGCTGCAGGAGATTTGCTGGACAGGACATAAAGTGTGGAAAAGCGGGCATCGGGCGGCTACCATCTACCAAAGCTGTGGCACCACCAACGAGTTGGGAACCGGCTTCATAGTGCTGGGTAAGATGCGCCAACGTGTGATTGGGTGGCAGCCAATCAACGCAAGGATGTGCAAGCTGAGGATTAAAGGCCGTTTCTTCAACTATAGCATCATCAACGTGCATTGCCCACACGAAGGGAGACTCGACGACGAGAAAGAAGCGTTCTACGCACAGCTGGAGCAGACATACGATGGATGCCCACTGCGGGACGTCAAAATCGTCATCGGTGACATGAACGCGCAGGTAGGAAGGGAGGAAATGTATAGACCGGTCATCGGACCGGATAGTCTGCACACCGTATCGAATGACAACGGCCAACGATGCATAAACTTCGCAGCCTCCCGCGGAATGGTAGTCCGAAGCACCTTCTTTCCCCGCAAAAATATCCACAAGGCCACATGGAGATCACCTAACCAAGAAACGGAAAACCAAATCGACCACGTTCTAATCGACGGTAAATTCTTCTCCGACATCACGAACGTCCGCACTTACCGCAGTGCGAATATTGAATCCGACCACTACCTCGTTGCAGTATGCCTGCGCTCAAAACTCTCGACGGTGTACAACACGCGTCGAAGTCGGACGCCGCGGCCTCATATTGGGCGGCTACAAGACGGTAGACTAGCCCAAGAATACGCGCAGCAGCTGGAAGTGGCACTCCCAACGGAAGAGCAGCTAGGCGCAGCGTCTCTTGAAGATGGCTGGAGAGATATTCGATCCGCCATTGGTAGCACCGCAACCGCTGCACTTGGCACGGTGCCCCCGGATCAGAGAAACGACTGGTATGATGGCGAATGTGAGCAGTTAGTAGAAGAGAAGAATGCAGCATGGGCGAGATTCCTGCAACACCGCACGAGGGCGAACGAGGCACGATACAAACAGGCGCGGAACAGACAAAACTCGATTTTCCGGAGGAAAAAGCGTCAGCAGGAAGATCGAGACCGTGAAGAGACGGAGCAACTGTACCGCGCTAATAACACACGAAAGTTCTATGAGAAGTAGAACCGTTCACGTGCCACAGCCTGATATGTGTAAGGACATAAACGGGAACCTTCTTACGAACGAGTGTTAGGTGATCCAAAGGTGGCGGCAGCACTACGAAGAGCACCTGAATGGCGATGTGGCAGACGAAGATGGCGGTATGGTGATGGACCTGGGGGAACGCGCGCAGGATATAATTCTACCGGCTCCTGATCTCCAAGAAATCCAGGAGGAGATTGGCCGGCTGAAGAACAACAAAGCCCCTGGGGTTGACCAACTACCAGGAGAGCTATTTAAACACGGTGGTGAGGCACTGGCTAGAGCGCTGCACTGGGTAATTGCCGCAGGAGTGGATGGAAGGTGTCGTGTGTCCCATCTACAAAAAGGGCGATAAGCTGGAGTGTAGCAACTACCTCGCAATCACATTGCTGAACGCCGCCTACAAGGTACTCTCCCAAATTGTATGCCGTCGACTAGCACCAATTGCAAAGGGGGGCAGTACCACGCGGGTTTTATGGGCGAACGCTCCTCCACGGACTAGGTGTTCGCCATTCGCCAAGTTCTGCAGAAATGCTGCGAATACAACGTGCCCACACATCATCTATTCATCGACTTCAAAGCCGCATATGATACAATCGATCGGGACCAGCTATGGCAGCTAATGCACGAAAACGGATTTCCAGATAAACTGACACGGTTGATCAAGGCAACGATGGATCGGGGTGATGTGCGTAGTTCGAGTTTCAGGGGCATTCTCGAGTCCCTTCAAAAAGCGCAGACGGTTACGGCAAGGTTATGGTCTTTCGTGTCTGCTATTCAACACTGCTTTGGATGGAGTAATACGAAGGGCAGGGATTGACACGAGTGGTACGATTTTCATGAAGTCCGTCCAGTTATTTGGATTCGCCGACGACATTGATGTTATGGCACGTAACTTTGAGAGGATGGAAGAAGCCAACATCAGACTGAAAAGCGAAACTAAAAGGATTGGACTAGTCATCAACACGTCGAAAACGAAGTAACCCACTCACCACGAGTTTGTATTGGTGGTGACGAAATCAAGGTGGTTGAAGAATTTGTGTACTTGGGCTCACTGGTGACCTCCGATAACGATACCAGCAGAGAAATTCGGAGACGCATCATGGCAGGAAATCGTATGTACTTTAAACTCCGCAAAACGCTTCGATCGAATAGAGTTCGCCGCCGTACCAAACGGACTATTTACAAAACGCTTATTAGACCGGTAGTTCTCTACGGACACGAGACCTGGACGATGCTTGTGGAGAACCAAAGCACACTGGGAGTTTCCGAAAGGATAATGCTGCGTACCATCTATGGTGGGTTGCATCAGCTATTGGGAGAACCATCCATCGTTCACACCGCGAAAATCGGAAGACTGTGGTGTGCCGAGTACGTAGCCAGAATGTTAGATAGCTATCCTGTGAAAATGGTTCTCGACAATGATCCAACGGGAACAAGAAGGCGAGGTGCACAAAGAGCAAGGTGGATCGATCAGGTGGCGGACGATTTGCGGACTCTCCGCAGACTGCGTGGTTGGCGACGTGCAGCCATTGATCGTGCTGAATGGAGAAGACTTCTATGCACAGCACAGGCCACTCCGGCCTGAATCTGGTAACAAATAATTAATTAAGTAGAGTATGTTATAAGGAAAGTGAAAAGCGGTATTGAGAAATAAGTGATGAGATATGAGATTGGGGAAGGAAAAAGGAAGAAGGAATAAAATAACGAAGAAGGAAGAAGTGACAAGGAGAAACCAAGATAGAAGAAGGAAGAAGCCAAAAAAGGAATGAAAAGGAAGGAAGAAGGGAGAAGGAAGAAGATACAAAGAAGAAGGAAGAACGATGAAGGGAGAAGGAAAAAGGAAGAATAGAGAAGGAATAAGAATATATAATGAATAAGAATATATAAGAAAGAAGAAGAGAAAGAAAGAAACGAAAAAGGAAGTAGGAAAAATAACCATAAAAGTTGTAAAAGAAAGAACGCAGAAATGCAAAGGAAAACAGAAGTAAAATGAAAGAATAAGTATATTGATGGAAGATGAAAGAAATAATAATGAAAAAAGAAGATGAAACAAAGAAGAAAGAAGTAAAGAGGAAGAAATAGGAATAGGGAAAGAAAAAGATAGAAGGAAAAAATAAGAAGGGAGAAGAAAGAAATTAGAGAGAAGAAGAGCGATTCCAAGCAACAGCATCAAAATTTAAGAAAATTTTTAATTCATGATTTTCTATTGAGTTGAAACTTTGCACAGTTTTTCAATTTCATCTAAATCGTCATTTTTCGATATCAAATCTTCATATTGAGTCACGACTAACTTTTCAAAAGGGTGTATGTGAAAATGGTTCAAAAATATTTAAAAAGCTGCACAGCAAAAACGGAATGTTCGATTGTTATGATTTTTCAGCAAAGTTAGACAACTAAATGGTGATTCTTAAGAAAATGTGCACAGTAAAAAAAAAATTTTTGCCTTTAAAAATATCATTTTGTCACAAAAACTCAAATATCTCAAAACCCTATCTTTTTCGAACGTAATTTTTTAGGAAAACGGTCCATTATATTAGCTATCTACCATAAAAATTTGGTGATGGTAAACTAATAAACAAAAAGTTATGACATTTCAAACATTTCACAATTTTCACATATAGTAAACAAAAAAAATTTCCGTGTATTTTTTTTTTCAAGAATCGCAGTTTGATGCTGATTTTATTGTTAAGGGCCTTGCGTGAGTTAAACAAGTTGTTTGTATGATATTCCATATTTATGTATTCATCGATATTATGTATATTATATGTATATTATATGTATAAATATTATATGTATAAATAAATAAAAATGAATTAATATTATCCTAAGTATTAAATTAAATGTGGCAGTTACACAATGTTGTTATAGAAACTCTAAGAGTTTTGGGTTTGAATTTTGGTATGGGTTATGATATCATGAAAACAGTTTATTAATACTTATTTTTTATTTATTTTTATTCAAATTTTTTAAAATATCGAACACTTTTGAATTATTATCAGCACAGTTTGAGTATAGTTTTGCTTTAATTTTATTTTCCGACAATGGAATGAAACAGTGAAATTTTTGGGTTCCTTGGATCGTTTTCGCGTTATTAAATTGCTCGCTGAGCTCTGAAGCCTTTATTTCGTACTCTTCAGTAGTAGTAAAACAAAATGATAATTTGGTTAAATCTTTTCTTTTCTACGATTTGCCCAATCAAAAGTTCTTTCGCAGTTTTAATTGGATGCTCACGTTCTTTGGCTAAACTTGCTCTTGTGGCCATGCGCTTTATTGTTCCTCCAATAGCATCACAAGGACCTTTGCCATGTGATGTAGCAAAAAAATGCCATTCTGCATCAATTCCGTACATTGATTTAAATTGACATAGGCTCGAAAAATTCTTACGATTTTTTGTACTGCGACGCTGCTCCATCAGACATGAAATATATCTTTTTGACTTCTTTATGCTTATCAACGCGTAAAAAGTTAATCATTTTTTCAATGAACAAGTTTACGGATACTGAATCGTGTCTTAAATCTTCGGAAATTATAATAAAACTTAAGTGTTCAATTTGCGTACTTCCATTAAAATAAATAACGAATGGATGAATTGTAGCTTGTTGTACGTTCCAGTGATGGGACTGCACTTCATCTTGCAATACAAAGCTGTAATTTTCAGAAAAATCACAAATGACTAAAAATTCACCATTTTGTAATGTATTTTTCGTATTTTTAAAAAGCTGGATTGTTCTGTTTTAATGAAATCGTGAGGATTAAACTTTCTAATTTCAAGCAAAATATGACACAAACTCATCTACAGGTTTTACAATAGTTTCTATGTCACACCTATCCGTGGTCACCCATTGCTCAAATGATAACTGATCAATATATTTTTCTTCAAACTCAGCGAATAAAGTATTTTCCAATGATGAAGAATCTGGACAATCCGAACAAGATCGTAGATAGCAATTTGATGTTGTATTTTCACACAAAAGACTACCAGTTAACATTTTAATATCCTTTGTTAAATTGATTCTTTTCAAACTATGTAAAATAAGATTAATATTCTCATGGGTTGTGCACACACACATTATGTGTTCCTGAATTGGAAAGAAGCTTACATTGCCTTGGCCGAAGGCTTGCAAATGAGGAAAAACCTATTTTAATATTATCGTGAATTTCCTTGAAGCGTGTGTACGCTTCTTTCAAAGTCGTCATCATTAATCGTTTTTGGATTGCTTGACGCTTTCCATCTTTTTTACTGATACATAATCTTTTGACCAGGCATAGCTCGACTTACTTCATCATCTTCAAAATATTGAACTACTATTTCTTTTGTCTCATCTGTTAATGCAGGACTAGACCTAGGATTTTTGGTTGAAATACAGTTATTCTTCAATTGTTTTGCCTCTTTACTGTATTTCTATTGGTTTTGAACTCATCAATGGCATCCTGAATAGACCACGAACTTGGCAGCATCGACAAAATCAATAATTTTTCTTTCCTTGTCGTGGCTGCATTCGAGAACCTTTCCTTCATATTTATAATTACCTCATCGTAGTCTGTATTTTCCACATCATCAGGTCCTAATTTGAAGAGGTTTCTTCGTACAGCTTCGTTTATTTCACGGTATTTTTTCTCCGGGTAATAAACGTAGTCCATCTTACTCCATTTAATCGGAGTCACTTTTATCCCAGCTATGCCCTCGTTAAAGCGTTCGATGTTGACCTTTTGGATACACTCATCTTCCGATTGATTTGTTGAAACAGATTTCGCTGATGGTACGGTGGCAAGGCTCTCAGCACTTAATACTTCTGGTAATTCCTCAGTTGTTGTCGATACATCTGGAAATTCCTCAGTTGCTGTCGTTTTCGAACTTCCTGCGCTCTGCTCAACCGATGATATACAGATTGCTCTTTTGTCAACGTTTAGACGGCAGGACGTGCAAATGCGTAAATTTGTATTCAATGTGGACATTGGAGCATAACCAGTCGCTTTCAGTTTATCTATGGTGCTTTCGGTGAGATTTCGTAACTCTTTTGAACACTTTTTTCCATCAAACGGCCTACAACAGTTGAGAAAGCGGCTACTCATGTTGTTCGTAATATTTCAATAAACAAAATCACTTTTAAGTTTTTACTGACTAGTTTGGTGTCATTTGCTTGACTGAAGAAAAAATTACTATAAGATCTTTAACAACCTTAGTAGTAGTAATTTTTTTGCTTTTTCGTGAGCATTGTCATGGTATGTACCTATCATGCATTTGTTGTTGTTGAAGATACCCGTTTCCATAAAGTCATAAAGTCTATTCTCTAAGAGGTATATTTTTTGCGGGTAAACTATAGACGTACACGTGTAAATAAATCTTTGATTTTGCAGCTTTTGTCTTTAAAATAACATTTCTGATATGTTTCTATCAACGTTATTATCAACAGGTTTCAACACTATTAAAAGAATTTTCGCCAGTCACGTGCAATGAAAATTATGACACTATCAATACTTTTGATCACAACACTGGATCGTGTCTAAGTTTCTTATAGATGCTATGAATAATTAAATCAAAATATCATGAAAAACAACTTGTTTAAATCACGTCCCTTAACAATAAAATCTGCATCAAACTGCAATTCTCGAAATAACTTACAGAAAAAATTTTTTTACTAAATGTGAAAATTGTGAAATGTTTGAAATGTCATAACTTTTTTGTTTATTAGTTTACCATCACCAAATTTTTATGGTAGATAGCTAATATAATGGACCGTTTTCCCTAAAAAATTACGTTCGAAAAAAGATAGGGTTTTGAGATATTTGAGTTTTGTGACAAAATGATAGTTTTAAAGGCAAAAAAAATTTTTATTTTACTGTGCACATTTTCTTAAGAATCACCATTTAGTTGTCTAACTTTGCTGAAAAAATCATAACAATCGAACATTCCGTTTTTGCTGTGCAGCTTTTTAAATATTTTTGAACCATTTTCACATACACCCTTTTGAAAAGTTAGTCGTGACTCAATATGAAGATTTGATATCGAAAAATGACGATTTAGATTAAATTGAAAAACTGTGCAGAGTTTCAAATATTTTCGAAATGGTCGCTCAGGATCGACTGACATGCCCCCGTGGAATGCCTCAGAAGGGAAAAGAATGAATGAAAAAAGGATGATAAATGATAAATAAAGAATGAGGCGGAAAAATAAAAGAAGAAGGAAGGAAAGGGAAGGAATAAGGGATAAGGAAAAGGAAGGAATAAGGGATAAGGAAGAAGGAAAAAAAGAAGATAAAAAATGGAAGGCAGATAGAGGAAAGGAGATGAAAGAAGGAAGAAGAAGGAAAGAAAAAAAGAAATGAAGAAGCAAGAAGAAAGTAAGAAGGAGGAAAGTATAAGACGGAAGAAGAAAAAAACGGCAGAACGATATAACAAGAAAAAGGAACACAGAAAAATGATAGAAGGAAGAACAGAAAGGAAAAACGCAGAAGGAAAACTGAAGAAGCAGGAAGGAAGAATGAAGAAAGATGAAGTATGAAAGATGAATGAAAGAGAATAACGGATGGAGGAAGATAGAAGATGGAAGATGGAAGAAAGAAGAAGGAAGAAGATAGAAAGAAGATTGGCGAAGGAAGTTGAAAGAAAGAAAAAGTAAGAATGATTCAGATTTTTTTACGAAGGAAGAAGACAGATGATAAAGTGAACCATGAAGAAAATAAAAGGAAGAGGGAAGAAGAAGAAAGAAAAAAAGTAAGCGAAGAAGAAAGAAGAAGGAAAGTATCTTTTGGAAAAATTAAGAAGAAGGAGGAAGGAGGAAGGAGGAAGAACAAAGAAAGAAGATGGATGAAGGAAGAAGAAGGAAGCAAATAGGAAAACCGATAAACCATAAAGAATAAGGAAGAATGTAGAACAATGAAGATTAAGGAAGGAAGTGATTTTTTTTTCTGAGAAATGAGAGAAAGAGAAAAAATAGATAAAAGGAAGAGGGAACAACTTCTCGCTTGTGACATCTTTTCATTTCTCACTTCCCACTCCGCCTTTCTCATGTCTCATTTCTCACTTATCATTTCACACTGTTCACACTTCACTTCCAATTTCTCGCTTCCTACTTGATACTCCTCACTTCGTACATGCTTTATTTTTTACTTTTCATTTCTCACTTCTCGTTTTTCACTTCTCACTTTTCGCTTTTCACTTCTGGCCAGAGATGTCCTACACAGTTGGCAAAAAAATCTCCTCTTTTATTTTTCAAATTTTTTTAACAATCAAATAAAATACATTTAGTGAGTGCAACTAATGGATGGATATTTAAGTTTTCGTAAAGCCACTTCGATCTGTCGTAATAATACACGCTGAGGCCACAAGGCCGCACGCACAGCAAATACACCCTCGTGTATTACACGCCGGTGTATTTGCTGTGCGAGCGCCCGCGTGTATTTGACGTGCAGCATTTTGTCGGATTGGAGTGACATTTCGAAAACTCAAATATCCACCTTCTAGTTGCACTCACTAAATGTATTTTATTTGATTGTTAAAAATGTGAAAAATAAAAGAGCAGATTTTTTGCCAACTGTGTTGGACATCGCTGCTTCTGGCTTTCCAATTCACATTCCTCACTTCTAACCTCCCACTTCTTGATTTTTATTTCTCAATCCTCAATCCACTTCCTATTTCTCACGTCTTATTCCTCATTCCTCCCTTCTCGCTTTACGCTTTGCGTAATTCTCACCTGAGTTCTCGTTATTTTTTTTTCTATTCGTAATCAAAGGATTTTTTTTCAACTTTTCGGCCAAACGTCATTTGGTCAAATGGTCTTACACCTATTTCCTGAATAATGTGTTGGATTGGTTCATGCGGCTGCTTACTTCTAGGTTTGAGAAGTTTGATCGGGATCACGTCCTTCTCAGTAGCTTTTTAACAATCTAAAAAAATTCACCGAAAAAAATCAACAATCTAAAGATATAAGTGAGAGACTTGTTCTTTCTCTTCAGGATTCGATCCCTGACGAATCCTCAAAGTGCTCCTTCACACTCTCTATTGGCTGTTGGTGTTGCTGTGCAGTTTCTATCTTTTCCTACGCTGTTGCAGTCACAGCTTTGCGTGTACTCCCCCACAATTTGTAGACGTAGCTTGATCCGTTGCCATCTCTTATCAACACGTCCAGTTTCTGACGGTACATTCAAAGTTCTTGGGACGTTCCAAGATCCTACTTTCTTATCTTTGACCTCGTGCTCGTAGCTGGATCTGTTGCAGTTGAATCCATTATTTGCTATACTTTTACCTTTCTTGATAGTTGTAGAAACTTCGGTAGGCTATCTTACTAGGCTTGCGCTACCTGCACCATGTTGAAGGGCTGCCTCCTCGATCGTTTACACCGTGAAAATCGGAAGAATGCAGTGGGCCGACCCTGTAGCCAAGATTCCGAAAATTTTGACAAGCTTCTTTAATAATATATTTCACTATACCAAACCAAATGGAGTGCAATTACGGATATGGCCAAACCAAATGAGTATAAATGCCTCGACCTTCTGGGCCTCGTATCAACATAAGTAAGCGAGAAAGTGAAAACCGTTTTTCACGGTACACTTCTTTGCTTCTCATTACCAAATAAAACGTGAAAAAAATGATAGAATTCGGAGGCCCACGTTTCAATTTATCAATAAAATTATAATCTCCGATTTGTGCGGAACCATGGAACGTGCTCCAACAATGGCAGCGCTTTGGTGTTCCCTTATTCATCGTTTGTGCTTCATTGTTTACCGTCTGAAAAGCTTCATGTTCAATTCATATAGCTTCCGAGGTGGTCGACTCGAAACTAACGAATCGGAATGAACACCGCACCGGTGGTAGGCACGAAGAAAGCTTCCTACACTGGGCTCTTTCTTGCCCCAGTCAACAGCGAGCGCGCGGCCGCGAAATTCAAAAGAGAAAGAGCACGATCGCGCGAGCCCCACCGAAGGAAGGTACGTAGCCGAACCTTGGGGCTTTGTTTACATCTGCATTGCCAAGCCCGTTTATTGTGCTCCGTCCGGCGCCAACGTCAACATCTCGTGTACCGCCGCGTTAGTCGCCGCTTTTCCTGGGGGACCCGGTGCCGGTGCATCTCTTCCACGTGTATTGTTTTCACAGCTGCTCTGCTTAGGAGTGTTTTTTTTTTGGTTTTGCTCATCCGACGGGCCGCGTGTTTTGGTTGGACGGTTGTTCTACGCTGGCGTCTACCTTCTTTCTCCACGCGACAAGCTAATCGTTTTGGAAGTGTGTTTTTGTACTTCGCTCACCTTTCGCGCCCATCTCGCGATCACACGCGATTACGATCGTGATCTGGGCTTCGAATGTTGCAGTAATTTTTCTTCTTTCCCGCTCAACATTAATTGTTTAATTATGTACGCGACGGATGTGAACTTTCGGATGTCGAGGGTACCGAGCGATGCTAACAGGCCGTGTTGTTGCTATCATTACAGCATTGTGTGATAGTGAAGTTGCGTGACGTTGTGGTACAGTGAATAAAGGCGTCTATTATCTTCTAACCAATGTACTAGTGAATGGAAAAGCTGTCGGTGCATGGATAGAAATGTGACGTGATTCTTCTGATTCGGAAGAAAATCCATCTGAATTATATAAAGTGAAACAGATTTCAGTACCTTGATATGATGTATGCTATGTTGTTATGAAAAGAGAAAACATGGTGAGATGCGGTGATTATTATTAACCGAAATTCGGTGTGACGAATTTTGATTTTATCAGTGCTGCTATTGAAGGAGTTTTGCTGGGTGTCAAGCTGCTTCAGTTAAAAATCAAATATATCAATTGCTGAATGTATTTGGAAGGAATCAGAATTTCGACGTTAAGTGGATCGAGTGAACGAAGTAGTGCGGCTGCTGGATTCTGGCATGGCATAAAACTTGCTAACCGAAAAAGTTGTTGTGGCCAATGAAAGCGAAATCGAGTTAGGAGTGATAAAGTCAAGCAAGTGGAAGCTGCTCATCATTTATGGGTATAACGGATCATTGAAGCTATTGTTTGGCATTCGACATCGTCGTAATCTTTAACGGTGAGTCTCACGATTTATTTTGGCATAACTGGTTTGGAGCTCAATAGAAAGTGCGATTTTGTGTTGTTTTCTGCGTTTGTAAGCAACGATGAATATTTGGATTATGTTGAAACATGTTATGGTTCTAGAGATAGAAGCTTTTTGAACTGTGAAATATCCTTAAATTAAGACGAAGAATTGTTCAGTTTGCCGTTTAGCATTTACATTTTAAATACAAATGGTATCAATTCTTTTTCCACATTTTCTGCAAAAGGTTATTGATCCTGCATTTGAACTCATGTGCTAATTATGATCACGCTTTGAAACAAAGAAATTGAGAGTAAATTGTTATTTTTTTTCTCAGCATGTTAACAAAATGAAACGAAAATAATTAAGCGTGACTAAACTATTAGTAAAGACGGCTTTTGCATGAATAGATATTCTAATGCTCGTGCTTGTTACTCGTCGAGCAGACTTTCAAAGCCTTGTTAGCAGATAGTGGAAAAGAAAATAATAAAAAGCCTCATTTGTAAAACAAGTTAGTGAGATTACAGATTACAGATGATGATATTTTTTAAAAGAAAGTAACCTAAAAGTTACGAATTAGATACGCCTAATTTTCAGCATCATTTGTCATCTTCTCCTTAAGTGGTTATACTGCTCGTCTATCCCTAACCAGACAACATCCAACACGTTGTATTTTGACGAGAAAATTACTCTCTGACAGTTTTAGTATAATTGAATGTAAGACCAGGGTATGTATATCCGAATAGAAAATTAGAGCAGTGATTATTAAAATTAAGCCAAACGTTACACGATCATCTAATGTTTAAAAAAAAAATGACTTCTGGGAAATGTGTCGATAGATTAATCTAAAGCCGCAAAATAACGATTTCAACACTGGAAGCGGGCAGTACATTGAACCTTCATATTTTTCTTGAAAGACATGATTCATTTGACGTTGGATAACGTCTTACCCGAAGGTACTGTGCAGAGATGCCAGATTTGAAGACATGTCTTCAATTTGAAGACATTTGAATTTCTGTGAAGACATTTATTTCGTGCAGAGATTTTGAAGACTTTTCAAAATATTTGAAAACTTATCTACTTATTTGAAGACACTTGAAGACAATCAATAAGCCAGCGAATAGAAAATACAATTTCACTACTTACTCATAAGCTTATAAATTCTGCGACCTCTATGTAAACTAGGTATATAAATATTACAAAAGTTATAATAGTCTTTGTCTCGAGCTTAGAATCTCAAACATAAAATACATTCACACTAGCCGGTTGATAACTGCAACGCATTTTAAACCTCATACACACTTAACTTTGAGCTGTGCGCTGGTCCCGATGGTAGCATTCGTTTGAATTTTTCTTGGCGGCGCACAGAAGAGTAACTAGAACAAATTCGTGGACAAAACCCAAAAAAAAAAATTTCAACTTTTATACATTCTTATATTTTTTTTAGATACTTAGAAACATTCTGCATGCTATGGCTATCTCAGAAGTGACCCAAAATTTTGTAAAAAAATATAATTAGTGCTCAAAAATGAGATATTGAATTGGATTTTATTTACTTTATTTGTGGAGTATTTGGATAATCTGATTCTCACACAACATAAATGTTATCAACAAGCTATTATTAGTACACAATGAGTAGATTATAGTAGTATGTCTCCATTTTGTTCATGTTTATGGTCAAATTATAAATTTTATGTTTCAGGTGATGACCACTTGAAAATCACCATTTTTTTCTATTTTTTATGTCTTTCTTCAGAGGAAAAGTTAATCTATACGGCAAGATCCGGCAAAAATAAATCACTTGGGTGTAACTTCAAGACATGGACTAAGCATTCCACGAGAAAACTCGTCCGCAAACGTCCGCAAATTAGATTCTGAGCTATTTGAATAAAATGTGATTTTTCATCATTTTAAAACAAATTTTTACCATTTGCTCAAATTACCACATATAACGAATCCAGAAGAAAAAATACTATATTCATTACATCACCTTGAAGATCAACAAACAATGTGATGTAATTTTGGGATATTCTGGGTCATCTAAACTGTTCTTGAGTTCAGAACTTGCGGATTTTTTGTTGTTACATATATTTTATTTATATTCACAGCATCTCCTGGACCAACCAACCAACCTGGATGAACCAAGACCAACTATCATTGTAATATAGTTATGGGATATTTTAAATCAACCAAGCTGTTCTTGATTTCAGGACTTGAGTTCTACAGCTGCTAAAGTAACCTTTTCTGTCACACTCAATACATCTCTCGGAAGACCAACAAACACCGCAAGACAGCTTTAATATAATTTGAGTTATCCAAACTGCCTTTGAGTTCAAAGCTTGCGATCTACAGTCATGAGTCATGACAGTAGCTTTTTTGTCACTCAAAGCTCCGATATATATCCGATCTAGCGGCGTTTTTTAATTGTAATGAATTTTCATATGTGTATTGACCTTCAAGGCGAATAAAGGAAGTTTGAACGAAAAAAAACTTTATAGTAGCTGTACATCTAAAGTCCTGAACTCAAGTATAGTTTGAACACCCTAGGGCGTCCAAGGGATATGTAAAAGTAGATTGTTTACCGCAGTACCTCTATAGGTACGTTTGAATGATAATCTTATTTTGGATATACTAATGTGCTAATGTACTGAATATTTTCTGTTTTGCGAACTCTGCTATGTTCAGGACGTTCTAGGTTGTTGTAAGGCTTCAAACGCCCATACCTGATATTATTCCCTGATAGGGGAGTTAAGGAGAAAATAGTGTTGGGGCATGGGTTAAAATAAGTTAGATGTTTTTTTCCTATGTAAATGTTAAAAAATCCATTTAAGGATAGATCTTTAACTACGGGTTTCTTGCTACTTTGTGAAATATAGCCATTTTAGAATCGTTCACGTAGCGGCAGCAAGAGATTTTGATTTTACATAAACGCGAGGTTTTATTTGAAAACATATGTATTTTAAGGTTTTTATCTGGTTTTACACTGTTAGGTGGATAGATTTAGCCAAAAAATTGCATTTTCCTGCATAATTGGCAATTATTACTTTATGCTAGGAATATCAGGCCCAAATAACCGCAAAAAATAGTTTTGGCCAAGAATTGGCTTATTTACTCCTATGTGCGGCGTCTTTAAAAAGGTATTTCGATCATTTCGGAACGCAATGACCTATCTAATTTGCGGCAAACATTGACTGAATTTTTCTATGACTAGATTTAATCTATTCAACCGTTGAGCTAGAACCAGAACTCTTTGAATTTCCCGTGGATTTTTAAAAGACTTTTCAGTGAAAATTAAAATCGTGAATTTTATAAGGAGAATTTCCGATGAGGAATTTCGTGTCTAAATTTAGGAGAATTGAAATTGAAAATTCAGTTAAAATTATCGTGGAAATTTATAATAATTTCCGTTAAGAAAAAATAAAGGAAACACTCCAAATATTAAACGGGAAATTCTACTAAGCCCCCACAAAAAAAAATCCATTTTGATTTCCACAAGGGATTTGTCTCAATTAATTCCCATAGAAAATTCTTACGAATGTCGACAAGAAATTGAAATTGTCTTGGTGCTAAATAGATATTTCTCAGATATCCCATAGTAAATTACTACAGGAAAATGTTCTTAAAAGAAATCCGGAGGAAACTTATTACACACCTTCGCTAAATTCTTCCTTAAATTCCTTTGGTAATTCTTCAAGAAATACCTTTGGACATTCTTCCAGTATTTTATCTGAGAATTCCTTTATGAATTCCTCCAAAAAATCGTTCTAGGATTTTTTTTTCTGAAATTCCTCCCAAATTTCCTACACGAATTTGTCCGGAAGTTTCAGGAATTTCTCCAAAAAATCCTCCAGGAATACCTTTGGAATTTCTTCTAGGAGCTCCTCTGTAAGGTCGTCCGAGAATTCCAGCGAAAGAACATCCAAGATTTCCTTCGGAAGATCCTCCTGAACTACTCCGGTAGCTCCTCCACGAATTCCTCCAGCATTTCTTTCAGGAATTCCTCCGAAAGTTCTTCCAGAAATTCTTCCGAAAGTTCCCCCAGAATTTTCAAAAATTCCCGCTTAAGCTCCTCCAGTGATCTCTACGAAAGTTTCCACATAAATTCCCTTGGAAGTTTCTCCAGGAATTCCACTGGAAGACTTTCCAAGAATGTTGCCGAAAGATTCTCCAAGATGCCTCTGGAAGTATACTACGGAATTACTCTGGTATTTCTTCCAGGGTTTCTTTCGGAAATTTCTGCAGCTATATCGCAAGAAGCTCCTCCAAGAATTCATCCAGAACTACTTCCAAGAATTCATCCGGAAGTTTCTTTAGAAATTTCTTCAGGAATTCCACCGGATATTGCTTCAGTAATTCCTCAGGAATATCGTTCAGAAATTTCTCCTGAAAATCCCTCCGGAATTCATCCCGAATTATTATTATTATCATCAGTATTAAATCCAGGGGAAACTCGTTATACATTATCTCGTGAAAATTTTATAGAATATTCTCTTGAATTCCATCAATTTGAATGTTTAAAAAATAAACATTATTCCACATCAATAAAGCAAGGACATGATTGAATTTACAAGCCTATTGGATTTTGATATTTCTCGCTAATAATCATAATTTTTATATTGAATACATTTGAAGACATATTTAAACGACTGTGAAGACATTTGAAAATATTCTCTGGCATCCCTGGTACTGTGTGTCAAATCAAAATCTAAAACAGAGGGTTGTCTCGAAAACATGTTAGATTTTGAACGTTAATAGCACCTTTATCTTTCGATGGATTTTATAGATTTATATACCGATCGACTCGGAAACTCTCCAGCAATTTGGCCATTTTACTGAAACTTTTGATTATTCATCATAAAATTTCAATTCTTATCATACCCAGTTACCGGCCTTTTGGCCCTTCATTTTCGCAGGGCATAGAAATACCCCTGTTTCTCCATCTGACTCCCAACGACTTTTCAGAGGAGTTGGACATATCAGCTGGCGAATTGACGGCCTATATCAAATCATTGGAAATCACGAAGGCCATAGCCTTCGAAATCTGTTTGAATCTCGAACTCAAACACATGAGAGCTCCATTCTTCGAGCACATTTTGTTGGTATTTGATCAGTGTCTCCGTCCTGGAAGTCAGAAGGACGCTTCCTCTCCAAAAAGTTATCGTCCCATCAACCTTCTCTCAGGGTTATCCAAGCTATTCGAAAAGACAATTTACAGCCGGCTACTTGAGTCTACCGAACATCACAACATCTTGCTCGAGAAACAGTTTGGTTTCCGGTCGATCCACCGTGCAACAAATGACCCGAGTCGCCAACGTCCTCAAACGGAACAAGCCTGTCTCTGACGCTTCCGCCATGGTCTTACTCGATGTCGAGAAGGCGCTTGACAATATATGGCATGATGACCTGGTGTACAAACTACAATGCAGCAAACTTTCCAGCTACCTGGTGAAAATCATCAACAATTACCTGTCGGCAAGGACATTCCGGCTTTCAATCAGCGGAGCGAGCTCCAATGCGTACAACGCAGGCGTCCTTCAAGGCAGTATCCTCGGGCCCCTGCTGTTCAACTTGTTCACCGCCGAGATGCTAAAACCTCCCGAAGGCGGAATTCTGTCTCTGTTTCCAAATGACACCTTCATCATCTACAAAGGTAGAGAAATCAGAGCGCCTGTGACATAACTCCAACGAGGCCTGGATGCTCTGACAGAGTACCTCACCAGCTGGAAGATCTGTATCAACGCGGCGAAGACCCAGGTCATCATTTTCCCCACTCAAAATCTTCTAAACATGTTCCGCCTGAGGACTGTAAAATCATCCCCAATGACACGACTGTGGAATATGTCTATGAGGCTAACTACCTTGGCTTGACCTCGATAGGAAGCTTATTTTCCGGCAGCAGGTTGACCGAACGGTGACGAAGTGTAACGTTTTGTTGAAACTACTGTACCCTTTGATCAACCTTGCTTCATAGATAATTGATTGAAGAGTAAAAAAAACTTAACAAAACAGATAAAAAAACAGTATAAAATTATCAAATAATCAAGAACAACAGCATTATACGTTCTACATGTAGCAGTACTCGTTTAAAAATTAAAAAAAAAACATGATTTCACTTACGGAGGAGATATTTAGAAAACAATTAAAAAAATGATCAATGTTCCCCTGGATTACGGTACTTCAATAACATGATGATATGATTGAACTAAAATTAGGAATCTGTTTGCTGTAAAATAACTTCAGATAGATTGTTTCCCACATGTGGAATCATAGAGTGATGTAACATCACTATTTTATAGGGGGAAGAACCGTTTGGTCGATTACCGTTCCACTAGGCCGAAAGTTGTTCGGCTGAAAATACCATTTGGACGAACAGACCATTAGACCAAAAAGGTCATATAACCAAATAGGTCATTTGGCCGAATAAGTAGTTTTGCGCACCTCACTTCTCATTGGGAAAATAAGAAATAAGAAGTGAGAAGCGATGAGTGAGAAGAGAGGCGTCTCCCAGTGAGGAGTGATAAATAATAAATGCAGAGTGAGTAGTTTCATGTTATACTTCTCACTGTGGAAAGTGAGTAGTGAAAAGTGAGTAGTGGGACGTCCAACTTCTCACTTCGCACTAGAGCTGTGCGCCGCCACGGCCACCGTCGTTTCTAATGCGCCACTGCAACTTACCGCTGGGGGTAGTTTTGGGAGTAAAACCTCCTCCCGCAATTTGTTAGCTTGGGCTTGATTGACTGCTCGTAGTTGCTACTCCATTATGACCAGATCAGCTGTTCCCGCACGGAGAACCAACAGATGCTTGCTTGGGACTAGCACGCATCTTCAATGTACAAGTACTGGCTCATTTGTTAGGTCATACTGGCGCCTGCCACGTCAGAATGCAAGTCAATGTAGGGAAGGGGTAGGAAATGATGATGTAATCACTCGCCCACTGCAAGCCGAATATACCTCTGCACTTGCCACGAGTTCATGCGGAATTTGTGCGAATTTTTGGGTTAGGCTCGAGAGGCAGAAATCCTTCGTGGTTAACAAGCTGCCAATGTGATAGATAGGAGAAAGCAACTGATGGAATTTCTAATTGGATGTAGGAAACGAGTTTTATAGCTCATTTCCAATTCTAGCAGGTTACTGTTAGAATACTCAAGTTGAAGGTACATGAATAGAAACGGAAACGGTATGGAAGTCCATTTCCAGTTTTAGCGATTGCTAGAACACGAGAAATATAGAGAAAGATACAAAGGAGGAGAATTGAACGTACCTGGGATTGAACCCACGACCTCCTGCGTATGAGGCAGAACCAGTAGCCATATGACTACCAAGCCCGCTCATCCTGCTCCCGAAATTTGTTAGAAAAAAGTCCGTTCCAACCCTTATACATTTGATTAATTTCGGCTGCGCCGCTGAAAAGAACATGTACGTACACACAAACTTCTTTTTATGTCACTTTGTTGTTCGGATGCAGAAAGATTTTTTAGTAAAATTACTTTCTAATGATCGACTGTTTATTGTTATTTTAACTTAAAACGGCTACGCAGTTTTTAAGGATCAAAACAAGATTTATTGTCGAAACGTTGGACAAATATAAATATTGTTTTAATCCTTAAAGACTGCGTAGCCGTCTTAAGTTAAAGTAAAAATACTTGTTTTTCATTAAATTGATCTTCGAATTCTTTGATGTATCCTAAAGGAAAGTGCTGCGTACCATCTATGGTGGCGTGCTGTTGGCGGACGGTACCTGGAGGAGGCGAATGAACCACGAGTTACATGAGCTGCTGGGAGAACCATCCATCGTTCACACCGCGAAAATCAGAAGACTGTGGTGGGCCGGGCACGTAGCCAGAATGTCGGACAGTATTCTGGTGAAAATGTTCTCGAAAACTATCCGACAGGTACAAGAAGGCGAGGTGCACAGCATGCAAGGTGGATCGATCAGGTGGAGGACGATTTGTGGACCCTCCGCAGACTGCGTGGTTGGCGAAGTGCAGCCATGGACGGAGCTGAATGGAGAAGACTTTTGTGTATTGCACAGGGCACAACATGTGTCAACACATGTATTCTTTTCGGATGAAATTGCCGGTCAAGATTCTGATCTACAACCAGGAAAACGGAAATTAATTGAAGACACAAGCGAGAGTCGCAAACGAGTTAAAACTCTTCAAAATATTCTATTGGAAGATTTACCAACTCCTCCATCGGACGTCGCTGCCCACGTAACAAACACATCATCGACGCCATCGGATATTGCTACTACATCTACAGACTATTCTGCTCCGGTTATGCAGCCTGTGCCGGCCTCCAACTCTTTTCCCACAGGTAATTGTCTCGATGGTATATGTCCTGCCGAAGCAGGCATTGGTACTACACAACTGATTAGCCTTCCATCCAACCAGTGTCTGAATGCTCATCCAACTTCATATGCTGCTGTACTCGATGAAACAAGCAATATGCCCTCTCGCCCTGCCCCAACATCCGCGCTGGTCTACACTGTCTCGGAAGCTCGATCTGTGCCGGCGCCCAGCATTGTTGTCACAGGTAACTACCAAGAACGTATATGTCCTGCCGGAGCAGGCTATGGTGCTACACAAATGACGAGTTTTCCGTTTAATCCCAGCATCAATCCCGCTGCACCCCTCGGTGTCTCTGGAATCATAACTTCTGGGACCAAAGCTACAACACAAGATTATTCTGCTCCAGTCACACAGGCGGCGTCCAATGCATTTGTTCCCTCTACAAATGACAGATGTCCTCAGTCTGATGGAACATTCACTTCAATATCTTCATTTGAACGCCCTACGTCTGGCATACATACTGTGTCAGCGCCCAACTCATTTATCACAGGTAAATACCAAGAACGTATATGTCCTGCCGAAGCAGGTTATGGTACTACACAACTGATAAGTTTTCCATCGAATCCCAAACCCGATGCTCAACCCGTAACAAAGGCTGGTCCCGCTGATGTCTTGAACAATAGAGCTGTTCCGTCAAGCATCATTTCCAACTATACGGTGTTAGGCCCTCCACCAACAGCAACCCAACAAGTTGTGCATCGTCCGTGCTTGATGAATCCTAGCACCATTTCGAACCCGTACTGGTATGTGTCGCAGCCACTAGCGGGTCAATTGCCATCCACCCTCCCGAACGGCCAACAGATCAGACACCAGTTAGCACCTCCAGTGCTGCGGCCACCACAAGCTCCAACAATGAAGCAGTTCTACATCAAGCCTTTTGACCCCTCTACATCGACTGCAGATGTCTGCAGTTATATTCAATATCGTACCGGCTGGAACAGTGACCAGTTTTCTTGCCATAGTCTATCCTCAAACTCCAGCTCAACAGATCGCCCGAAGAGTTTCACGTCATTCAGAGTTGCGATCAGAGACGAATCTTCTTTCACTAGTTGTATTTCAAGTCAATCCTTTTGGCCCGACTTTGTCAAAGTCATGCCGTTCAAGCTGAGGCGCCGTAATTAGCAATTAACTGCGTCTGCCATTTCACGCCATGTCAACGACATCACATCGTCTCCGCAGATGAATAACAGCAAAGCTTCTAAAAGCCAGATTCTAGTTATTACCAGAATATTGGTGGAATGAATACCACTATAGCAGATTACTCCTTGGCATGTAACGACTGCAATTTTGATATTGTTGCACTGGCTGAAACGTGGCTCAACGATAATACAATCTCTCAACAAATTTTTGGACCACACTATTCTGTGCATCGCTGTGATCGTTCCAGTTCAAATAGCATTAAACGGACTGGAGGAGGAGTATTATTAGCTGTTAATTCTCGCTTGCAATCTCAATTACTTCTTCCACCATCTGGAGTCTTCGTCGAACAAGTATGGGTTAGTGTGTTATTTCCATCGTGGACGACCTATGTGTGTGTAATGTATATACCACCGGACCGTACCAACGATGCAGAACTATTCGAGGCTCATCTAGATTCGTTAACATGGATTTTAGATAAAATGAAAGCCAATGACCATATCATAATTCTGGGCGACTTCAACTTTTCTTCCATTGAATGGATGCGAAATCATTCTGGATTTTTGCATCCCAATTCAAGCCAATCGCTCGTCAGTGATCTACACTTCAAACTACTCGATGCTTACAGCGTTGCTGGACTTGTTCAAATTAACGGAGTAGTCAACCAAAACAATCGTTCACTTGATCTTACTTTCGTAAGCAGTGAACTTCTTCACTTATGTGATCTCACTGAAGCACCGGCTCCTCTAGTTAAAGACGTTAGGCATCACCCTCCCTTGCTGATGACTCTGCCGTTTCCAGATAATCATGGTGGTGGAATAGAAATTTCGCAGTTTTCCTACAACTACAAAAAAGGCAACTACAGATCGTTGAACCAGTTTCTACGCGAAATTGAATGAAACACGCTACTGCAGGACTGTGATATTAACGAAGCAACAACTCTACTTTCCAACATCTTGCTCTACGCAGTTGATCAGTACGTTCCCAAAACCACCGTTAAAACGCCAAAATATCCTGAATGGTCCACCCCCTTGCTGAAGAAACTAAAATCAAAAAAGCGAACCGCGTTGAAACGTTATTGTAAGGAGCGTACCGCTATTAGAAAACAACAGTACATTTCCATTAATAATGGTTATAAACGGCTTAATCAGCATTTATACCTTAGCCATCAACGCGAAATTCAGTGTAGCCTGAAATCAGATCCTCAAAGATTTTGGAAATATGTTAACAAGCTACGGAAAGATTCAAGCTTCCCTCACGGTAACCAAGGATAAAACGGAAGCCTCATCAATCGGAGATGTGGTTGATCTTTTCGCGATCAATTCAATGGAGTATTTGTAAAGGAATCCATTTCAGACGCCAACATTTGCGCGGCCGCTTCAAAAGTTCCCTTATTACTGGACACTGGACCTTTTCCCTCAATTACCACTCAACAAATTGAAATGGCCTGCAAAAAATTGAAATCATCCAAAAACCCAGGCCCAGACGGCATTTCGTCATTGGTTTTAAAAAAATGTGTGACATCTATCGCTCAGCCACTGGCCAGGATTATGAATCTGTCACTATCAAGTGGTATTTTTCCAGTCTGTTGGAAAAAATCCTTTGTATTTCCTGTCTTTAAAAAAGGCGATAGGCGATTGGTTTCCAACTACCGTGGAATCGCGTCTTTGTGTGCAACTTCTAAGTTATTTGAGTTACTTGTTCTCGACGTCATGACGCACCATTGCTCCAGTTATATTTCGGAACATCAACACGGGTTCACATCAAAACGGTCAACTTCAACCAATCTGGTTCTCTACACAAGCTCAATAATCCAAGAAATGGAGCGAGGTAGCCAAACCGACGCAATCTACACGGATTTCTCAGCTGCCTTTGATAAAATAAACCATAAAATCGCAGTAGCTAAACTCTCCCGCCTAGGATTCAATGGCAGCTTTCTAGAATGGATTGAGTCATACTTGACTGGCCGGACAATGCAGGTTAAGCTCGGTGACTACACATCATCTTCTTTCGATGTCACATCTGGGGTCCCTCAGGGCAGTCACCTGGGACCGCTTATTTTTCTGCTGTACCTCAGCGATGCACACTTCGCATTAAGCTGTCACAGATTATCTTTTGCTGACGACTTCAAGCTGTATTATACCGTAAACCAGGATTGTGACATCACCTTTCTACAAAATCAGCTCAACATCTTCGCCAAATGGTGTGAAATTAATAGAATTATTCTAAATCCTGCCAAATGCTCGGTGATAACATTTTCGCGGAAGCATAATCCAATTTGTCATGAATACACTTAACAAGGAGTCGCTCTTCAACGTGCCAGCGTAATTAAGGACCTTGGCGTCATTTTAGACTCCAAAATGTCCTTCAAGGATCATATATCTTATGTAGTAGCGAAGGCATCGTCACAGCTTGGGCTATTATTTCGAGTGACCAAACAATTCAAAGATGTGTATTGTCTCAAGGCTTTATATTGTTCGCTGGTACGTTCTATCCTCGAGTATGGATCATCCGTTTGGGCCCCTTTCTACCAGTATGGAATTCAACGAATAGAGGCAGTGCAGAAAAGTTCGTTCGGTTTGCTTTGAGGCATCTGCCTTGGAATGATCCTCTAAATCTTCCTAGATATGAAGATAGGTGCAGACTGATTGAACTGGATCTCTTGAGAATTCGTCGTGATGCTTCCAAGGCAACATTTATCGCCGATCTTCTTACCTTCCACATTGACTGTCCTGGCATACTTAGACTGCTGAACATCCGCATCAGAAGCCGTAATCTTCGCACCAACACATTTCTACATGTTCCAGTAACCAGGACCAACTACGGATATAACGCGCCACTAATTAGTATGTGTCGTCTATTTAATAATTGTTTTTGTGCATTTGACTTTAGCCTGTCTAGGACGACTATAAGAAAACATATTTTAAGATTTTTAACATGTTAGCATCAGTGTTTGTTTAACTCATGTCTGTAGGGTTGAAATGTGTACCTGTTGACGATAGAATTATGAATAAATCCAAATTAGGGCACTTCGGTCTTTGTCTGGTAATAAAAAAATCCTACATAACACATAGCAGTCCAAGGACCCAAATTTAATTAGTTAATTGAATATGTTATCGCCAGGTTCGTTTCAATAATTTTCTGGATTTTAGGCTTTCAGATCTCCACGCGTAAACTTATATCTTAGGTCTATATATCAATATTCTTAGCGATACAAGAATCAAATTGACATACATTCAACATGTTTTCCATTACAGGAATTTTCAGAATTCCGCGACCTCAAGATCTATACGGGTAATGAAAGATCTTCTAGCTCCTTTTTTAAATAAAACATGCTCTGTGAAAAACATGCCTTCTGAAAATGAACATACTGTTGGTTGGATTGTACGACAATTCCCCGAAAACCAATTCCCCGAATGCAATTTCCCCGAATGTAATTTCCCCGAATGTAACAATTCCCCGAATGCAATTTCCCCGAATGTAACAATTCCCCGAATGTAACATTTCCCCGAATGGAACAATTCCCCGAAAATAAAATACCTCTTGTAAACACATCTTCGCAATCGACTGTATGCGTCCGAAAAAAGCAGCGTTCAAAGATACATTCAAGAGTTAGATTATCAGCTGAATAGCCTTTGGTAGTATTTGTAGTTCTTGATCCTCCAAGATGTGTTGTTGAATTATAAAGATATCAGAATACAGTGTTTTCTAAGGAGGCAATGGTGGATGTAAATCCTTGTAAACAAAAATAATGCGTTTGCCCGGAAAGAGGCAATGGTGAATGTGATTCCTTCTTTAAAAAGCATGCATCTGCTCGGAATAGTGCAATGGTAAATGTGTCCCTTCTTCAGTGGATGTTTCACCAGATATTGAATGTTATTATTCGTTCTTTAATAACATGTATCAGCCCTGAATATGATAATGAGGGATGTGATGCATTCTTTAAAAGAAGGCATTTTTACAAAGTAAGGAAATGGTAGATGTGGTCCTATAAAAATAGGCGTTAGCTCGAACTAATGCAAAGATTTTTTTATTATTCTTTATTACCGAAACTTTCAGCCCGAGGATGGCTCGTCTCGAAATACAAAGATGAATTGATAATGAGAATAAGAACTAATCTGATCTCTTATTTTAATGCAGGCGAATTTGGCCAGCATAATGAAAAAAAATAAGATCCCTTATTACGCAATATGTATTGAATGTATTATATTAACCCGAAAAACGTTTTCCCGAATTCATTTTCTCAATATAGCATTTGGCGACTGTAACTTTCGCAGTGTGATTTTCGATGGATTCTACCTTTTTCTTTTTAATGCTCTTAGGAAGAATGCCGTTTTTTAGAATGTTATATTAAACGAATTAGCAATTTCTCAGATAAGTGTGGTGTAATGTAACAGCAGTTTTGAAACATATAATTGCTTCATATCAATCATTTATTATACCTGGCAAACGTGCTACACACCAAATTTATTTATCGTCGTCCAGCAAACTGAATTGCTGGAATTGCTTCAGTAAATTTCCTGTTACTGAAACTTCAGCTAAGTTGGTTTTGTTAGCTGAAAATCCAGCAATTCATTGACATTGCTGAACATCCAGCAATGTATCTGTCAAACACTTATATTTTTATTCGTTCATTTCATTTGCCATGTTGCGACAGACGATGAAAGCCAAGGCAAAAGCTGAACCGAGGAATAAATTGGTTTTGGAGATGACAACAGCAGTTTGTAAGCAGTTTGCAGCTTACATATTTATTCAAGATTTCTTGAATGTTCATGTTTTTAGCATATTTTTAAATAAAACTATTGACAAACACAAACCAAAGATTTTGCTGAAAACCAGTAAAATTTTGGCCGCGGTCAAATTGCTGAAAACCAGCAATAGTTCTGTAAAAATGCATTGCTGTCTTGATTGCTGTAAATACAGCAACATATTTTGCTGAATTTATTGCTGGTTGAACAGCACAAAAAAAATCAGCAAAAAATGCTGGTTTCCAGCGAAAAAAAATTAGTGTGTACTTGCTTAGTAAATGAATTATCCCCCCATTTTTCGCTTTATTGCTGACAGAATTTCTGTCTCCAAAGGCCTTAATTTGAAGAAGGCATTATCTCCTCCATTCTCAATACACCGGACAGACGCGATCAGTTAAAGAAGGCGTTGCTTCATTCTTTCACTTTATTCCAGACAAACGAGTTTATTTAAAGAGGGGGCTGTCTATCTTCTTTGCCTTATACCGGGCAAATGTGTTCATTTGAGGAAGACATTATCACTTTCTTTCCCCTAATACCGGGCGATGCTATCATCTAAAGAAGGAATTATCTCCTACCGTCGTCTTATACCGGACAGACGCGTTCATTTTAAGAAGACATTCCCTTGGCTTTAAACCGGGCAGATGCGTTCATCATACCGAGCAAACTTATTAATTTAAAGAAAGCATTATCTCCTCACTTCGTCTTATACAGATCAAATGCGTTTATTTGAAGAAAGCATTGCCTTCTTTCAGCGCATTGTCTTCATCTTCAATGGCTTTACATTCTATCTGAAACATGGGCGGTTTTTTAACTTAGTGTTCTATTATAATTGCCACAGTTATCGAAAGCTTTCCGGTACCCGCCAGTTGCATGAATATCTTGTGTAGCAAGTACAATAGTTACACTGTGCACAAGGCGCCGAAAATGCTTCCCACCCTGAAGCATCTTAGGCTGCACCGAGAATCGAACTCCCAAGCTCCGGATCGGCAATCATAGGCCTTTGCTCGCATGACTTACTTAATACCCATCGCCTTGTGCCGCACTAAAAAAGAAGGGAGATGCATTCGGGGAATTGTTACATTCGGGGAAATGTTACATTCGGGGAATTGTTATTCGGGGAAATTGCATTCGGGGAAATTGCATTCGGGGAATTGTTATTCGGGGAATTGTCGTACAATCGTTGGTTGTGTTTTGGATCAAATAGCATTTGACTTCTAGTTTAAGGGTTAAGTCAGAGGAAAAGCGAAAGCGCGATGCGACGCGACAGTGCAATTTGACAGTTCATTTTTGATAATATAATAGCCCTGTTTGTCTGTCCGGTGACTAGCCAACCAGACGCAGCACGCGGGGAAATTCTCACAAAAAATAAAATATTTGACACTTCAATTCTTTTTGCCTTTCTCGTACAACAAAGTTGTACCGAAAGGCCATCATTTCACTCCGAAAACGAGCTTTTTATAGAAGCCTCGGAGACACACAGTGTTATATACCAATCGACTAAGCTTGAAGAGCTGAGCAAATGTCTGTCTGTCCGTGTGTATGTATGTGTGTATGTGTGTGTATGTGTTTGCACAAAATCTAAGAAAAACATTAGACAACTTTTCATATAGTAATCCTCAACCGATTTTCTCACAACAAATACAACAGAGGATAAAGCCTAGTTGAATTTTATAACGATCGACCGTTGCGTTTAAAAGTTATAAGGAAAATGGTATATCGAACCATATCAACGCCATATAAGGTTGGTGTCTTGGCTAAATGCGAGAAAGGCAGTATCAGTCGATTTTTTTTAATATCAGATGCAGAAAACAAAACCGGTGACAACCAGACACAGCATTTGATGAAAAAAATCTCAGACAACAGACGTTAAAAATTTTGATTTTTTCAAATACATTTTTTAACACACACCGTTTACAATGAAAAAAAAAACACTTGCCACGGGCGCTACGGCGTCCAAAAATAAACTAGTTACTGATAATTGTTATTGTTTTACGTGGGTCGCGTTGTGTCGCATCGCACGTCGCGTTTACTCTGGTGGGCACCTAAGGGTTATCCAATTTGGATATAGGGATCACATAGAGCACGAAACATTTTTGGAAAGAAGGAAATTCTCGGGAGACCTGGAGTAACATAGTTTTTGAGGGCATATTTAATTTAGTTCTATGGAATACAAATCGCATTATCCATTTTAAAAACGAGATAACAGCCGTTTGGATACGCGTGCAGACCTGCATGCCTAAACTCCAGGGAATTCTTGGATGAACTGTAATGGAAAAGTTGTTGAACTCTCATCCAGTTCAATTCTATGAACCACAGTCATCATACACGAATAAAAAAAGCAAGCAGGTCTCAAGGAGCTCAAGGCTTAGACTTCAGGCAATTTTTGTATTAACTGGGATGCATTTTTTTTAAATCAGTAGAAATATAGTCTTTTCGAATTATTATAAAAGTTGAGAAACGATCCGTTGCGCTTAATATTTTACTTGCTCTAGAGAAGCTAAGAAAATGAAATATTCTGGATCATTGTATTTGAACGACGTGGGACACAAAGTCAGGCAGAAAATAATTCTTAATTGCTTAATCGAACTTAATACATAAGTCCCTCCTCTCTCCAGCAACGCAATGTTCTGGCTACGCCACTAATTTGCCAATGACAAAACTATCATAGAGCCATTTCACATATAAGAAAGCTCGAAATATTTTTGAGCATCTTTTTACATAAGTGGTATCAAACCAGAAAATCTTCTAGGTACATTTTTAGCTAACTCTTTCTAGGAAATTTCTTGTCCCGGAACTCTGGAAAATTCATTTCTGGGATTCTTAAATTCTGAGAACTCCACCACCAGTGATTCTTTCTGCAGAAGTTCTGAGGATTCAAGACTCTTTCAAGAATTCGGGAGTTCCCACACTAGGAATTTTGAGGAATTGCAACGTTCTTCTTCTTCTTCTTCTTATTGGCATTACATCCCCACACTGGGACAGAGCCGCCTCGCAGCTTAGTGTTCATTAAGCACTTCCACAATTATTAACTGCGAGGTTTCTAAGCCAAGTTACCATTTTTGCATTCGTATATCATGAGGCTAACACGATGATACTTTTATGCCCAGGGAAGTCGAGACAATTTCCAATCCGAAAATTGCCTAGACCGGCACCGGGAATCGAACCCAGCCACCCTCAGCATGGTCTTGCTTTGTAGCCGCGCGTCTTACCGCACGGCTAAGGAGGGCCCCGTTATTGCAACGTTAATAATTTTGAATTCTTTAATTCTTAGAAAATGCGAAATTCCTTTTTTGGAAATTCTGGGAAACTCGTATTTCAATCATACATGGTTATAACTTCTCTAGAAGTTCTTGAGCATTCCTACCCACGGTCAAGAGTTCTGATCATTTATAGCTTCAGAAATTATTTGAAATTCTTCCTCCAAGTAGAGGTGTGCGCCGGTCCGAAAATCGACGGCGGCGGCGTTTGTCAGAACTTTGGTCGGTCAACGGAAGCATCTTTCCCAGAATTTTTTTTTTCAAAATATTTATTATTGGAAATTATTTTCGAATTTTCCACAGGAACTACTTTGCAGCTCTTTGTCATTCCCAAGGATTTTTTTTTGAAATTTCAGGGGAAAACAATTCAAAATTAGCATGAAAAACTTTTCAGAATTTTTATGAGAAAATGCTCTAAATTTTGTACTCCAGGATATTCAACAAAATATTTTGTCAAATTTACACTGAACATTTTTCGGAACATCTACGGAAGACTCTAAGGAGTTTTTACGGGAAACTCGCTGGAGTTTTCACCAGAAATTTTCCGCGGGAAATTTTTCAAAATGAGAAAAAAATTTCGATTTCAATGAAATTGTTAGCAGTTTTCATAGGAAATTTATTGTAATTGGTACGAGGTTTTTTTAAATTGCCAGGGAAAGTTGTACGGAATTTTCCAGAATTTTCACAGGGTTACTACTATCTGGAGAACCTGAAAAAATGCTGGAATTTCTGGAAATTCGAACATGAAAAAATAACAAATTTAAGAATTGAACACGTATGGATCGTTGTTACGATCTATGGACAAAAAAACGTTTATCCTGCTTCAAAGGAATTTCTGAATAAGTCCCGAAGCAATACCTTAAGAGAGCTAAGCATTTATTCGGAAAATCAAGTAGATTTTGCTTGTAAAATCTTCTGAGAATTCGCAAGAATTCTTCATGAATGTATTAAAAATATATAATAATTTAGGATTTCAAGGCAGTTCCTGGTAGAACTTTCGAAGAAATTTCTGGATCAATTTTCAAAAGAATTTTTGAAGGGTTTTAAACAGGAATCACGTGTCCTAGGAATTATATATTGTAGTATACATGATTGTGATCAGTAGGCTTAGTGAAGGATCGTTAATAAAGTGTCATTCAGACAGGCCTGGTAGTGAGTCACTTTTTAGTGACTTGGTCACTATTTTGAGGCTAGTCACTTAAAAGTCACTATTTTCATCCAAAAGTCACTAAAGTCACTATTTTTCGGAAAATGGTCACTAAAGTCACTATTTGTGCACCGCCTATTGGAAAAAGATCAGAATAAAAATCATTGTTACCTACTTTTATTATCAACTGAATCAAATGTAAATCTGGTAGCAATGTATAAATTTTAAGTATTACGCTAAAAGCGCTAAGTGTACGTACACTCTAGGGAATAATTATAAAGCATTCTCTGATATTCATACAAAATGGTCATGTTTGAGGATCACTATCTCGAGTTCTAGCGATCAGATTGAAGACATTTTTGACATCCCAAATTATGATTGTTTTTGTATGCATGTTAGGCACGTTTTAGTTGGAAATAATTATAAAGCCACCTCTTCTATATGAAACGCCACTGGAGTGGCTTTATAATGATTTCCAACTATATTTTACAACTAAATACTTTATAGAACGTGCCTTTTCAATAAACATGCATACATAAAACAGTCAATAATTAAAAATTTAGGTTATTTTAGGCTGGGAAGCCAAAAATGTCCTCAATTGAATCGCTAAAAATCAAGACTTTGATCCACAAACGTGACCATTTTGTATGAAAATCAGCGAAGGCTTTATAATGATTTCCGGGGGTGTATTGTGAGAATCGCCAGGTTACTTTCGATTCAGGTCAACTATGGTCTTGCTCTTCACGAATGGAATTTGTTAAAATACGAATTTCAGACCTAGAGTACAGAGTACAGAATTGAGTAGGGTAGAATCCAGTTTTTTATTCAATAACTGCTTCATATAAACATAAATTTATTCCTGTAACTAAGATAGTGAATACAGTTTTAGCTACATCACATGACAACGCCGATGTCGAGTAAGGTTTCTCTATGTCAGGGAAAATAGTGAGCGATAATATGACTTAAAGTACTTTAAAATTGTTTGTGATGGTTGTCAAAAGTAATTCTGGCACAGGCCAGGCTAGACAGTGTTTTGACCGTAAGTAATAAAACAGGTTTTGCAAAATCGAGTTGCGGACCAAGCACAAAAGGTCGCACAGTGCTTTGACTCATAGACAAAAATTAAATTTTGAAATTCGTATTCTAGCATATTCTGCACATAAAAGTATTTGTATATAGTCCCTGTTTTATGAACGTATTTTGGAAGCATAAAGAACAGTCACATGTGTCCCGATATGCTTGAAACTTATATGAATGGTTAGGCATAAGTCAATCAAAATTTTCCCTCAAATAACAAGGTCCGTAAAAACGTTCCTACGGATTTTTTACTGCACGAAGCCACAACTCGTAAAACAAATTTCTAATATTTAGCAAAAAATATTGTATTGCAAACAAAAAAATCAGTTAAGTTAGACCTTGTATGCGAGAAATAGAAATGTTAAATTCGTTGAAATATTAATCGATAAACATTCTTAAACTTAAAGTAATTTGGAGCTCAGAAAAAAATTCCAACGAGTTCCACCCTAAAACATCAACAGAATCGTTGTTTTCGGTGTACCCTATGAAGTGCATTGCAACTGCAACTATTCGCAACTTTGTGAGTTTCAAGCAGTGGAAGTTGCATTAAATTAGCTTCCCATTAAGAATTCTTACAGAGACCGAGTTACTTTTCACACGAGGTTCATACAAACACCCATAAAAAACAATCGAAAGGATTGGCCGACCTACCAAAGCAAAGACTGTTTTGATGTCTTAGCAAACATTATTACCACAATGCAGTAATTGCTTCAAAATAGTTGCTGAAACTATAAACTTGTAACTCACTACCTGTTTCCGTGACGGCTGATATATACTTTTTGTGGTGTGACTAAATATGATTTATCATGGTCAAACTTCAAGCTTCTGGCTTAACCAACGAATACCTTCTCCAATATCCAACTACGCGCTTTTTTTTTTAATTTTTGTCTTTTTGATTTCTGATAGCGTTCTAGATATGGATTGAGGATAAATATGAGTATCGCTTTTAGTCTACGAATTACACCGTAACAATGCTAATGCAACTTGTTACTCACTATCTGGTTATAAACTTTATACAAAAGTCACTATTTGGTCACTTTTCCTAAAACTAAAAGTCACTATTTGGTCACTTTTTTAGTAATCGTTGGTCACTAAGTCACTATTTTGAAGGGCATTCATTGCTACCAGGCCTGTTCAGATCATACCGCACAGTCAAATAGAACGTGTTTTATTTCGACTGTTACATTGGCGACGAGCGGGAGTTCAAAACCTGAAGCGTCAAATATCTCGGAAGTTGGAACCGTGAAGCAGGGAAGTGCAAATATCGGAAAGTACGGAGGTCGGATACCAGACAAGTCGTCTTTGATCAACGATTGAAGCATTTGAGAAGACGCAGAGATCATTGGAATGTCCCGTGTAAGTAAATAAATTTCATGAAACAATAATTCCTAGTAGTTGAAAATATCTGTGTAGTTTTTCTAAGGGTTCATTCTACAACAAGATTCTATAGTTGGTTGAAGATCAGAACGGTCCATCCGTTTGATTCTCTGATGAGACTCCGGTCTATCAGCTATCAGAACGATCCGTTCGTTTGATTTTTTATAGTCGAGGCGATCTGTTCGCTTGACTTTCCTAGATGGGACTCCGGTCCATTTACAATCAGAACGATCCGTTCGTTTGATTCAGAAAGATGGAGCTTAAAAGTTCATCGATTTCCAGAGCGATCCGTTCGTATGGAAAAGAGAATTTGTGAATCAACCGTTTCTATGGGAATCTAGTTGTTTGATAAAAAGTAATGATTCGAAGAAAAATGATAACTGATATATTCAGTTAATAAATAGATTCGCATTCGACTGATGTTAAGAACTATGGTTATATAATTGCACATTTCAGTTGGACTTCAATATTTCACCATTTGTGGAAAATGGCGATGGTCACACAAGCACCAGATGGGAGGCCTGGAAAGACCAATTTCTAGCGTATTTGGCTCTCAAGTCCGTTGAAGATCATGATGAAAAATTCAAAGCTCTCATGTGTTTCGGCGGTACCGATGTTAGGAAAATCGCCCAAACCGCTAAATTTGGAAAATCACATTTGTTGGATAATTCATTTCGCGCGGCGATGGAAGTTTTAGATGAGTATTATTCACCCAGGATGTCTCTGCGGTACGAAAGATTTCGATTCCGTCAAATGATATTCAATCCTCACGAGAAGTTGGATCATTTTGTAATTCGTTTACGATCGCAAGCGGCATTATGCAAGTTTGAAGATCAGTTGGATGAGATGATAATGGATCAAATCGTTTTTGCTACAGAAAGCGATGATAAATTACGTGCAAAATACTTGGAGTATGATAGATCTTTGGATGACATGCTGAAGGTTGGCCGTACATACGAATCGGTCAAAGTTCAGGTATATATATTTATATATAATATATGCTTATTTATCTAACATAAATAAAAAAACCCAGATTAATCCACCTAGCGGTGATGATGCCTTTCTCGCTCTTTATAAAATGTGTCGAGAAAAATTCTTTAGAGAGGTCAAATAGAACAAATATAAAGCAATTAATGGTTTTGACTCGTGGAGAAACCATATCAAAACAAATCATAAAATCGGTTGTAGATGAAATCAGGGGCAGAAAAATTTTAACATGTTAAAATCGAGTCATCGCTGTATCTTGTACATATTCATTCATGGGATGATGCTATGGCAGTTTCATTGTAAAGAAGAAAATAGTAGTTTGTGCAACTAGTTGCAAAAAGATATTTTTTTCAGCACGAGTATGATAAATCTGTACCAAAATGGTACAATCTTATTTACTTCACATGATCAATCTCGCCAAAAAATCGTGTTGCTGCAGAAAACAAATAGATTCCATGTTATCGTGCCACATTAGGTGCTCGACAGACCATAGAGCGATAAATAAACCTGCCTTTGGAGAATTTGATGTCATGCTCACCAAATTATATTATTTATTACGTGACACAGAGAATACACTGTTTGAACACCCACCCAAGCCAATTGAGCCAAATGTGGCCATGTAACTATTGTTCTAATGCTGGTTTTCCATTATAGCACCCAAATGAGTGCTATTTGGAAAACCAGCCTTTGCTATAATGGAAAATAATGGATTTTATGCAACCCATTTGAGTTGCATAATGTTCATTAAAGCACCCATACATGTCATTGGTATGGAAAAGTAGTAGTCCGTTTCATCACTCAAATGCTAACTGTAAACCAGGTATTATGATCAGAAATTGCAAAATATTTTTATGAAGTTAAATTGTAAACAAATAATCAATCAAAAGGCTGAATGCGTCCATTTTTGAAAGAATTAAAAACAAAAATAGAGAACTATTCAAATTACACATGTTCGAAGATCTGAAAAAAATCGTATCTTCGAAATATTGAGAATGTAGCTAAAACCATTTTGAGAGCCTATTCCGACTACAAGCTTTATCAGGATAAAGCTATAATAAGGAGGCTCTTGATGTCAAAGTTGTCGTGTAACATCTCGTAATCTACCCAAACTATAAGCGTCACCTTTTAGAAAACCAAGAATGTTCAAACGTATGTAGCAAGGATTTTTGACAAACTACATCCTATTTACATTATTATTAGGACGTACCTTATCATTATCGGATAATAGTAAAAGAGTAAAAATTGATTACCTGATAACTTTCCCTCAAAACCACAAACGCCCATTAATAATGAAATTTATTTGTTTAACGATAATTCAAACTACGGACAAAATTAGCTCAAATCCTATTCTCGGTTGCGCATGAAATGCTTGTGGTAGATAGAAGTGAGTTACGCCGGAAACTAACTGGAAGACTTGATACTTTGAATTTCCCTGATTAAAGCAGAATTCGCCATCTCCTAACTCACAAACCAATTGAGCAGCTTACTCCGATATATGTGTAATTAGTCGTACAAAGGGTTTCAAAATTCCATCAACCGAGCTAGCGATTTTTGGATTTCAAGTTCTTAATTATATTCACGGTAATCAAATAGAACATGAGTTATGAGTATTAATCGAATGATTTAAGATAAACGCAATTGAAAAACGCTCATTTCTATGAACATTGAAGTTACTCCCCCTCTCTTTATGGAATATTTCTGTTCCAAAAAAAGCGTGACTTGAGACAATTTTTAATCTGTATTTGTCGATGCCAATTCAATAGCTACGAAGTCACATACATTTTTTAATGTTCATATAAAACAAACCTGACAGCAGAATAGAACTGCTATCGACTACGCGGCTTTTTCTACTCAGATCTCTCTTTGAACGTGCTCGAAAAGTAAGTTAGTTTTTAATACCTAATATTCTGGCTAAATTTTTATGGTCAATTTAATACAAAACAATGGGCAGAAACTTGGATTCGCCGTCCTATACAACTTGTTGTGAGTAAACAAATTAAGACCAAGTGTCCCAAAACTAAGTGAATTTTTTAAATGCATTTTACGAATAAAAAATTAGTTCTTGGGCTTCTTTTAAAAAAGTTTATTTTTTATTTTTTTACTTTGTATAGGAGAAAGGCAAAAAATATATTGGCTAAAACTTTCGAGCCCAGAGTCCCAATTTTCATTGGAAAACAATCGGACAGGATTCCCCGTCGAACACAATTTGTTGCGCGCAAATCGGTTGATGAAAACTGATTGAAAAGTTGGCCTGACTTTCCAAGCCTTTTTTGCTTAAAAATGTATTTTGACCATAGTTTCTGATCCCATCTGCCCAGTTCTCAATAGAAAGCAATGGGACGGGATCCCCTGTCGAACGCTACTTTTGCGAAATAATCGGTAAAGGATAAGTGCCTGAAAAATGGGCTAGACTTTTCCACTCGTTGTTGTCTAAAAAAAAGTATTTTGACCATAACTTCTGAGCCCATAGTCCGATCCTGCCAATTTTCAATAGGAAACAATGGGACAGCATTCTGCGTCGAATGCAACTTGCGAGTAAATCGGTTAAGGGTAAGTGCCTGAAAATGGGCTAGACTTTTCCACTCGTTGTTGTCTAAAAAAAAGTATTTTGACCATAACTTCTGAGCCCATAGTCCGATCCTGCCAATTTTCAATAGGAAACAATGGGACAGGATTCTGCGTCGAATGCAACTTGCGAGTAAATCGGTTAAGGGTAAGTGCCTGAAAAATGGGCTAGACTTTTCCACTCGTTGTTGTCTAAAAAAAGTATTTTGACCATAACTTCTGAGCCCATAGTCCGATCATGCCAATTTTCAATAGGAAACAATGGGACAGGATTCTGCGTCGAATGCAATTTGTTGCGAGCAAATCGATTAAGGATAAGTGCCCGAAAAATGAGTGACATTTTTTACGCGATTTTTTCGTAGGATTTTGTATTTTGGCCATAACTTTCGATCCCATAGTTCGATCTGGCCAATTTCAAATAGGAAACAATGGGACAGGATTCTGCGTCGAATGCAATTTGTTGCGAGCAAATCGGTTGAGAATAAGTGCCCGAAAAATGAGTGACATTTTCTACGCGATTTTTTCGTAGGATTTTGTATTTTGGCCATAACTTTCGATCCCATAGTTCGATCTGGCCAATTTAAAATAGGAAACAATGGGACAGGATTCTGCGTCGAATGCAATTTGTTGCGAGCAAATCGGTTGAGGATAAGTGCCCGAAAAATGAGTGATATTTTTCACGCGATTTTTTCGTATGATTTTGTGTTTTGGCCATAACTTTTGAACCCATAGTCCGATCTGGCCAATTTCAAATAGGAAACAATGGGACAGGATTCTGCGTTGAATGCAACTTGTTGCGAGCAAATCGGTTAAGGATAAGTGCCCGAAAAATGAGTGACATTTTGTTGAGTAGTTTTGCGCACACACACACACACACACATACACACACATACACACACACACACACACACACACACACACAGACATCACCTCGATTCGTCGAACTGAGTCGATTGGTATATAACACTATGGGTCTCCGGGCCTTCTATAAAAAGTTTGTTTTTGGAGCGATCATATAGCCTTTACCGTATACTTAGTATACGAGAAAGGCAAAAATTGGGAAATGTAGGTTCAAGAATTACGTAACAAATCTTCAACTGATTCTGTAGATGTTTCTGTATGCGAAATCACGAACAAAAAGTTTAAGTGCAATCGATGTTCAGGAAATCATTCAGGCAACGATTCCAAATGTCCTGCCCGTACTGAAACATGTCGTCTATGTGGGAAATTTGGACATTTTTCAAGATGCTGTATTTCGAACAAAAAGAACTCCCTGAATGTGAATCGCAAGCACAAGTCTGATGTTCATCCATTCAAAACTCAAAATCTACATTCACCACTCAGGAAACAGAAGTTTATTCGAGAAGTAGAGAAGTAGATGATGTCACAGAAAAGATTGAAATTCGTGAATTATTCCATCTTGGTGGAAAACGGTTCGTTGCTATCGATGTTGGAGGAGTGGAGATAAAGTTTATTGTGGACACGGGAGCAGATGAGGATGTGCTGAGCATTGAAGATTGGAAAAGGCTGAAACACATTGGATTCAATGGATTTGACGTATGGTGGACATTGTTGTAATACCACGTTATTCGTTATTCAAGGCGGCAAATGTTCATTGCTGTCTGGTAAATCATCTGAGAAACTAGGAATAGTTCAGTTTCTACATGCAGTTTCGCAAACTTGTTTTCCCGCTATTAAAGGTAATTAATATTGTTGACATAGTATACGTAATGAAAACAAAATATATATGTGTATATATATATATATACTTATGTGCTGTTAGATTGTTATGCATCGATCAAAATAGACAAATCTATCTCACCAGTGAGGCAAACATTACGTCGTATACCTATCCCATTAGAAGAGCTTGCTCTTTTAAAATTAAAGGAATTAAAGAGTCAAGATATTATTGAGAGAGTTAATGAAGCTTCTGAATGGGTATCTCCTATGCTCATAAAACGTAAAAGCGCTAATGAGGTTGTAGATTTAAATCACGAACGTTCCATATTATTTAATGCTTTATTTTGGAAATTCAAGGTGAGAGTCATAATTGATTTGAGAGAAGCAAACAAAGCTATAATTCGTGAAGTTCATCCCCTGCCAACGATGGAGCAAATGGTTTGTCGACTAAAAGGCAGTAAATTTTTCACAAAGTTTGATATCAAGCAAGCTTTTCACCAACTTGTATTACGAGAAGATTGTCGGTATATAACGACGTTTATTTCTCCACCTGGACTTATGCGATTCAAACGTCTAGTTTTTGGATTATCTGCTGCGCCCGAATTGTTTCAAAAATGTATAGAAACAATTTTATGTGATTTTCCATGGCTAATTGTCTTTATAGATGACATTATGATTTATGCACCAGACATACGAACACTTAAAATTCGGACTGCACTTGTCAAGGAACGTTTGAGAGATAGAAACGTAATGCTCAATGAAAGTAAAACAGTTGAATGTGTCGAAGAATTAGAATTTTTGGGATATCATCTATCGGAAAAGGAGTTCAAGTTTCGAATTCAAAGTTGGAAGCGATTACTAAATTTCGTCAACCCAAGTCTGCCGAAGAAGTCAGAAGCTTTCTTGGGTTAATAACTTTTGTTAATCAATATATACCTCATTTATCTACAATTGCGAAACCTCTAAATACGTTGACGAAGAAAGGCATGCCTTTCCAGTGGTCAGATGGTCACCAACTAGCTTTTGAAGAACTAAAAACAATACTTGCGAGGAACGAAACACTTGCATACTTTGACACAAGTTTAGAAACATTTGTTATGGCTGATGCAAGTCCTGTTGGACTAGGAGCTGTTTTGTTCCAGAAGGATAAAGATGGAGTTTTTCGTATTATCAGTTATGCATCCAAAACGCTGTCTGACGTTGAAAGACGATATGCATAAATTGAACGGGAAGCACTTGCTCTAGTTTGGGCCGTAGAGAAGTACCATTATTATTTGTATGGAAAATTCTTTTGGCTCATTACGGACCACAAACCTCTTGTTACCATATTTGGTGATAGAGCTAAACTATGTGCTAGGATAGAGAGGTGGATATTGAGGTTAATGTCTTACAATTACAAAGTCATATATCATCCGGGAAAAGCAAACATTGCCGATCCATTTTCGAGATTGTGCCAAGAAGGTGTAGTTTGTATGGAAAGTTTTGATGAGGAAGCCGAACGAATAATACGGATTGTCTCTTCGGATGTTTGTCCCGTAGCTCTTACACAAACAGAAATAATCGATGCTACTAAGAGTGACATCGAATTAACTGAGTTGATCAACTGGCTGCCATACCCAACGAAAAGATGGCCCAAGACATTGTATCGATATAAAACTGTCTCAAAAGATTTGTCCTCCGACGGAAGCATGATTTTGAAAAATAATAAGATCATTATTCCAAAGTCACTGCAGAAACGTGTCCTAGAGTTAGCTCACGAACCACATCTTGGGATAATTGCAATGAAGAAACGATTAAGGGGAAAAGTTTGGTGGAGCCGGATTGACGCTATGGTTGAAGAATTTGTTAGTACATGTCAAGGATGCTTATTGGTTTCTGAATGTTCAACGGAACCAATGACACGTATACCTATGCCATCAGGTCCATGGAAAAAATTAGCAATGGATTTTACCGAAGTGACAAATGGTTTACATCTTCTAGTGGTCGTTGATTATTTTTCAAGGTATCCAGAAATAGAAATAATGTCATCGACAACTGCTAGTAATACTATTTTCAAACTAAGAACTATTTTTGCAAGGTTTGGTTTTCCGGAAGAGATAGTTTGCGATAACGGACCACCTTTTCGTTCAGAAGAATTTAGTAAATTTTGTAACGTATCTGGAATTACCATTAATTATTCTGTACCGTACGCACCGTTTCAAAATGGTTTAGTGGAACGATTTAACAGAACTTTGCTAAAACAGTCAAGATTAGCGCAGCAATGGGAAGAGATTGGAGATCAGATCTTCAAAACTTTTTAATGGCATACCGATCTACACCACATTCTGTCACAAACATTGAACCGGCGAAGCTTCTTCTTGGACGTAAAATTCGGGATAAAATACCAGCGCCAAATGGCATTGACATTCAATGTTCCCACGACGAAATCAAACAAACTGATCAAGAAACAAAAGAAAAAGGAAAAATTGTAGGAGATAACAGAAGGAAAGCTAAGCAATCAAATATTGACGTGGGTGATCAAGTAGTTATCAAAAACTTCATCAAACGTAACAAGCTATCAACAACTTTCAATCCGCAACCCTACGTGGTTTTAAGAAGAAAAGGGACAAGACTAACCGTGAAGCACACAGAAACCGGAGCTGAATTGGACAGACATGTTAATCATGCAAAGAAACTCAAGTCGGCAAATCCGTTCGAGGACCTGGATGTTCAAGTTAATGACAGACCAGAAACAGGACCTATTCGAACTCGTTCTAGTAGGAGGAGTACAAAGAAGCCTGATTATTTGAGTGATTATGCATTATATAGATGTACACAAAAATAGTTTACAATAATTATGTTCAATTTAAAACAAGGAAGAGATGTAGTATACATGATTGTGATCAGTAGGCTTAGTGAAGGATCGTTAATAAAGTGTCATTCAGATCATACCGCACAGTCAAATAGAACGTGTTTTATTTCGACTGTTACATATATAAGCGTAATTTTCTAAATTATTTCTGGGGGAATTTCCAATATGAGTCCCCGAATGAATTCCTGGTGGATTTTCATAAGGTAATTCGGGAGGAATTTCCAAAAGGATTCTTTAAAGAATTCCCGCGGTAGAACATAAAGAGATTTCCAAGAAAAAAAATCCAAAGGAAATTGTGAAGGATTTCTGCTAAAGGAATTTTTGATGGAATATCGAATGGATTTTCCAAGGAATTCTCGGAAGAATTTTCAAAAGAATTTCTAAAGGTATTCTCGAACTAATTCTCAAAAGAATTCAAAGAATTCCTCAGAAGGATTCCAAAATGAATTTTTAAATAGATTCCCGAAGGAATTTCGAAATCAATTTGTACACACTCAGTTTTTATTTCTGCAGCTCGGCAAAAATCCGCACAGCCGTGCGCCAGCAAAGTAAACAACTGATATTCCGGCAAAAATGGCGTTTGCTAGCTGATTTTCGGCAAATTATTTGCTGATTGTCAGCAATTTTGACAGAAATCTCGGCAAAAAACATATTTGCTAGGGCACAGCTGTGCGATTCTCGGTAAAAGTTCAACATTTTGCTGAAATCCCGGTAAAAAAATTAAGTGTGTATGGATATTTTAAGAGAATTTCCGAATGTTCAAAGGAATTTGTGGAAGAGAAACTCTCTAGAAATGACCGACAAAATTTCCGGAGAAGCTACTCGAGGAATTCCTCAAAACAAATACCGAAAAAAATCTCCTCAAGGAATTCTAGAAATAATTCCCAAAGAAATTTCTTAAGGAATTTATTAAAATTTCCCAAGAAATTCGTAAAGGAATTTCCGAAGGAACCTCCAAAGGAATTTTCCTAAGAATATCCAGAACAATTCCTTAAGGTGTTTTCTAAAGTTTTCGTAAATAAATTTTGGTATGAATTCCCAAAAAATTCCCAAGGATTTCAAAAAAATCCGAAGCCTTTTCCGAATGTATTCCCAGTAGATCCCAAATACTAAAACGCTGGTGGCGCTGTAACCATTAAAATTATTTTGCCATTTAAAATTATTTGGCTTCAATAAGCTTAACTTAGCATATGCTGTCTATCATGTTGTAGTGTATGATTGGTTGCATCTAAAACATCGGTTTGACACTTATACTACCAGTTTTTTGGCTGCTATGTTTGAGCACAATACTGCCCCACTTGACTTTTCGTCATTTTTGGGTTAACCCAATGAACAGGGTTCATTTCTTATGTACTTCAATAAATCATAATAAAAACTGCGATTTTGTATGCCCATGAGTGAAAAAAATACCAAGTCATAGTCCCATATTGAAAGTACCCGCATAACAGACCTACTAAGCATTTACATGATCTAATTGCTCAAAACTAAACAATGTTTCGATCAAACTAAATCGCTTTACGGTAATCCAGCGAATGATGAACAACTTAGTAAAATTTCAGAAAGATACGATGATGTTTCAATTTACCTATTAGATTTTTTAAAAGTTTCATATGGAAGATGCGATTTGGAACTTCAATAGCTATTATCTCAGAATGCGAAAAACGGTATGGGACTAATATGTGAGTGGGGCAGAATAGATGTTGGTCACATGAACTGGAGCGACATTAGCAGTTTTATACTTTTTCATCATCTGTATTTGCGAACTAGGAGCTATGGGATGAAGTGGCGAACCGTTCCCCTATTTTACGAAGGATGCGCAAAGGAATTTTTTATGGAATTCTGGAGGAAGTTCCGAAGGAATTCCTGAGGGAAATTTCTTCGAAGCAATTTTTAGAATGTCTTTTTGAAGGAATTTCCAATTTCATTTCCTGGAGAAATTTTCGAAGGAATACCTGAAGGAATTTTTGATTGAATGATTGAAGCAATTTCTGGATGAACTAATTTACGAGTCAGGGCCATAAAGCAAAAGATTTTTTTTTACCTCCCTGGGCATATAAATGTATCATTGTGTTTCGATTATTATTATTATTCCTTTATTTATTTGGTAGGCACTCTGTGTTACTTAACCGCTACTGTGCCGAGATCTACTGTGGTATTCTGCAGCCAGAATCCACACAGAATCTATTTTTAGATTTTTCCATTATTCATTGTTGTTGTCGTTGCTGGTCCATCTCGTCGTGAGCTCATTGTGTTCGTTTTTGTCCATGTCGTGTATCCAATGATCGTTGCATTGTCCGGTTGCCATTTATCCGGGTAACGATTGGAGGAATGCCTCCGAGAAGAACAAGTAGTCAGTCGTCATCAGGCAGCCGTGACGGTGAGGCGTGCAGCACCCCAATACGCCACCGCATAGGCTGCGCATCCGGCGACTGGCGATGGTTTTGGTGGAGGGGCTGGGAATCGAACCCATGACCATTCGCTTGAAAGGCGAACGTGTAGCCAACTACGCTACGGGACCCCCTTGAGTGTTTCGATTATCTTGCTGCAAAAATCTGTATATGGCAAGTTTGTTTTTATCTCAGAATTAATGCAGAGTACCTGAAAAAAACTGGATAAATCAGGGAATTTTGTTTTTACAGTTAGAAACCTTGTTCCACCAAAATTCAGAATTTATTAGTGAAATTTTTGAATTTTTCTCGAAAAATGTTCAGTATTTCAACGAAAATTTTTCCGGTAGAGTTTTGGATTTCTACGGGAAGTTCTTTGTATTCTCCATAAGAAATTCTTCAAAAGTTCCATTGGAAAACATTTAAAACAGGAAATGGTCGTCGACCAAATAACTTTAGCCCAGATGGTCAAATGATGTGCTTGGTCAAACTACATATTCGGCATAACAACTTTCGGCCTTGTGACTTTCGGCCAAATTACTTTCTGCCAAACGACAAAAATTCTATTTTTGCGAGAAATTCTTCGGAATTTCCACTCACAGTTTTTCTTAGTTTTTACGGAGAGGTTTTCGGAATTTCAACGGTACATAATTCTCAAGAAAATCATTGGTATTTTCACGAAAAATTCTCTGGGGTTCCAACGTGATAATGTGGGGATCATTCGAGAAATTCTATGGAAATTCGACTGAATCTTCGAAATTTCCACGGAAAATTCTGCGGACTTCTTCAAATTAGAATCGGCGTGGAAAGATATAGATCAGCGGCGTGACAAAATTTTAAACGGCGGCGCGCCGATGCAAAAATGCCGGCAGCGGCGGCGCGGCGTGCCGAAAACTGTCGGTGGCGGCGGCGTGGCGCGGTGGCGCACACCTCTACCTCCAAGGATTTCAGGACTTTGCTACAGACTTTTTGAACGATTTATCTAGGACTCTGGGGAATTCCTGCTCCACGAACTCTGGGAAACTGAATTAGTGGATAATTCTACCAAACAATCTAAAGAACTGCAGCTAACACCCCTCCCCCCCCATCCAACAACGCAGGTATTCCTTTTTCTAAAACTCACTGCAAATCTCCCCCAGATATTTTGGAGAAATTCTCCTTCAGGAATTCTATAAGAAGCACTGGCTAGAGCGCTGTACTGGGTAATTACCAAGGTTTGGGAGGATGAGGTTCTGCCATAGGAGTGGATGGAAGGTGTCGTGTGTCCTATCTACAAAAAGAGCGACAAGCTGGATTGTAGCAACCGCGCAATCACATTGCTGAAATCTGCCTACAAGGTACTCTCCCAAATTTTAAGCCACCGACTAACACCAATTGCAAAAGAGTTCGTGGGGCAGTGCCAGGCGGGATTTATGGGTGAACGCTCTACCACAAATCAGGTATTGGAGAAATGCCGCGAATACAACGTGCTCACACATCATCTATGTATCGACCTTAAAGCCGCATATGATACAATCGATCGGGACCAGCTATGGCAGCTAATGTATGAAAACGGATAGCCAAGATCAATGGGGTGTTCTATTGTAGCTGCTACGCCCCACCAAGGTGGCCAATGGAACAGTTCAACCAGATGATCGACAGGCTATCGGCCGACCTAGTAGGTCGGAGCCCGTTCGTTATAGCGGGAGACTTTAATGCTTGGGCAGTGGAATGGGGCAGCCGCTGCACCAATCAGAGGGGACAAGCGTTACTCGAGGCACTTGCAAAACTCGACGCAGTGCTTGTCAATGACGGAGCCAGTAGCACATTCCGTAGGAATGGGGCCGAGTCATGGATAGATGTAACGTTTGTCAGCCCCAGTCTGGTCTCGGACCTGGACTGGAGGGTAGACGAGGGCTACACCCATAGTGATCACCTAGCAATTCAAGATCAACTATGGTGTGCAGCGTCCGAGGGCGGGTGATCCCTGTCAGCGAAGTTTTCACCGCGGCCCTGGGACTGGAGGCCAACACCGACAGTCTAAGCGGGGATGCGCTGATAGCTGTCCTATCACGCGCGTGCGACGCTACTATGCCGAGGAAAGCCCTGCCAAGAAATGGCAGACGCCCGGTATACTGGTGGAGTGCCGAAATTGCAGCCCTACGATCAGCCTGCCTCAAGGCTAGACGTAGGACGCAACGAGCCCGCACCGAGGAGGAAAGAGCGGTCCGCCGGGAAGTGTTTCAAACCGCGAGAATGGGCGTTACCAAGGCCATCAAGAGCAGCAAGAGGGCGTAATTAGACAACCTGTGCGAGGGTGCCAATGCGAATCCGTGGGGTGACGCCTATAGGATCGTGATGGCCAAGACCAAAGGGGGCTCTTCACCCCCCGAACGGTCACCGGACCGGTTGGCGAGGATTATCGAAGTACTCTTTCCGTCCCGAGCCACAAGTCCCTGGCCTCCTCCTGCGCTGCAAGGCGCTGGGAGTGTGGCCGAAATGGTGGCTCCGGTGACGAACGAAGAGTTACTCGCAGTGGCTAACACCCTTGCGATGAACAAAGCTCCAGGCCCCGATGGAGTTCCCAACAGTGCACTCAAGGCAGCGATCATAGCGAACCCGAACATGTTCAGGCTAGCTATGCAGAGATGCCTGGATGAGTGTTGTTTCCCTGAGAGATGGAAAAGGCAGAAGTTGGTACTGCTGCCGAAGGCCGGGAAGTCTCCGGGTGACCCATCGGCGTACAGACCAATTTGCCTGATCGACACGACGGGTAAACTGCTCGAGAGGATCATCCTCAACAGGCTCACCCCGTACGCAGAGGGTACGGATGGCCTGTCGAGTAACCAGTTTGGTTTTCGGAAGGGTAAGTCCACGGTGGACGCTATCAATTCAGTCCTCAAGACTGCAGAGGTAGCGATCCAACGGAAAAGGCGAGGAATTCGATACTGTGCGTTGGTGACACTGGACGTGAAGAACGCATTCAACAGCGCAAGCTGGGATGCCATCGCGCTCTCGTTACACCGGCTTAGCCTGCCGGTGGGACTGTACCGGATCTTGGAAAGCTACTTCCAGAACCGTGTGCTGCTATACGAGACCGATACCGATACTTGAGTACTGTACAGGCCACTCCGGCCTTAGTCTGGTAATAAATAGTTTTTTTACTTATTTTTTGGGTGTTCCATTTTTAAAGAAAATTAGTTGAATTCGTCTCAGTTTTCAATAGATCGGAGGGAGACGCAGTCAAATTTTTTTAGAAATTTCGCTTCACTGCTACTATTGCTTCTTGCGAATTACTTTTTACAGTGTTTTCTGCTAAAGCGTGCGTGTAATTCATCTAATGACCTTCTGCCGTCGATAAACAATTATGATTTGCAATATGAAGAAAAGTTTTAATAATGCACCTTTTGAATCACTAATTGTGATTTGAAAGCTGCATCCACCGATGATTGCCAACCGATGGTACTTCATCAGACGCTAGATGGACGCTCAGATCCGGAACCGTTTAAATGATCCGGATCTCTAAAGTGAGTGAATGATTCGTGGATCATTTTTTAGAGGATCCGGATCACCCGAGCAGCAAGGGAATAATAAAATAAAAAGTGTATTGTTTGTAATCCATACGCTTGCAAACAAGAAAGGATGAAGTTATTGTCAGTACGCTTCAAAAGTGTGAGCCTGAATGATGAACGTTTCACTATTTTGCGTTTTGTACTAAGGATCCGATCCGGTTAAAAGATCCGGATCATTAGAATGAATGACCCAGATCTGATCCGTTCATCAAAGTGATCCGTTTTGCCCATCTCTAGACGCTACCATTGCATAAATGAACCGTTTATTTGAGAAACTGCATATGTGACATTTTTGACCAAAAGGAGATTTTCAGATATTCTGAATCCTCGTCCAAAAATACGTATACTGGCAAAAAAATATGAAAAAAAATTTTGTTCGGAAATGTATGATGAATTTGTTTGAGAAACTACATATGTTACACGCACTTTGAAGAGCAAATATGAAGTACTGCTGACAGTTTTCAAACTGGAAGTGCCTCAGGATGTTGAGTTTTGCCAAAAACTATTGATCTGTATCGAAAAAATCTCGCTTAACTTTTCAAAAGGACCTAAGTAACATTTTTTTTATGAAATAATTTGCTTTCATGTTGTTCTGTTGATTGCGCTATTCAATTTAACTCATGAAAAAAATGTTACTTAGGTCCTTTGGAAAGTTACGCGAGAAATAAAAAAAAATGTTCAAAAACAGTTTTTTGTTGTTTTCTCGGAATTGTGAAAAATGGAGATATGCAGTTTCTCAAACAAATTATTCAAATGTACTTCAACGTTGCTACCTCGACTGCCTCAGACGCCATCGTAGCTAAACATGAGATGTCGAGGAGAAGGGACACAACATCGGCATCCGCGGAATTGCTGCAGGATATTTTATTCCCACTAACGACGTGGTTCGTGTGTTCATCGTCAGTATCAGCAGCACTTAAGTGGCGCATTATTGAAAAAAAAATGGTTCTTTCCAAGACTATCCTTTTATTCAAAAGGAAGCTGGTCCAAAAAGAAATTTCCTCAGAGTGCAACACACAATCGTTTAATAATGGCAGAAAGAGACATCGCAACGATGGCCTGAATTCTGAATTCCTCCAGATGTTCCACTGAATGGCTTACTGTCAATGAATTCTTTGAATGCAGGGCCCTTGACAGCGAGAATGCTGCAAAAATCTTTGTTCACCGAATCAGCTTGTCGTGCCCACGGAAGGCCAAACCATATGATCCAAAACAAAAACATGTTACCCCAAACAGAGTTTGTCATTGTCATTTTTTAACGACCCCAAAGCCATTAATGCCGTGCATCACCCTGTACAGACCAAAAAGTTTTCACAAATGAAATTAGATAACACCCAGCGTTTGCTTCATTCATGTTCCTCGACAGAATAATACCTACCACTTGTTCAATTTTTGCAGCTGAACAAGTTGTGCATGCTTAAAGTTATTAACACAATTTTGAGTTCCATTCACACAACACGGGGCTCTCCTGGAACAACAAATATTATTGTAACTGACGGATAACGATTTTCGATATGTTCATTTCACACAGTGAGAGAGCAGTCGGGAATCGAACCTACCCTAACCTAACCTCAATTGTATGTTTTCAACTGTTCCGTGCAATCGATTTGTTAATCCTTGTTAAACCTTCCAAAATGGTCCTTTAGTGCAATTCTTTCGTTATGCGCAGCATAACGAGTGACCGCCGGATGTAGGTCTGAGCGGAAAATCCTTCTCTCTGCTTAAGTTGCTTTCAAAGACTTCCACATAGCTTTAGAGACAGTCTTGTCCCGAACATATTCTATGTGACTGATCACAACGGCTGCCACCAATTACGCCTTCTCTTTTTCACCCTTCTCCTTGAATGACTTCTTGACTGCATCAGTATCCGTTCCAGTCGGAGCATCTTCGTCGAGGACGTCCCGTACTCCACGGGCCAACAGCTGAACATCCGTCTTGCTCCGTTCTTTCTAATTATTCCTTCCTTTCTCCTGCTTTTTTCTTAGTTCTTTCTTTCAGCCTCATCATTCTTCTTCTTTTTTCTTTCCTCCTTTTTTCTTATTCCTTTTCCATTGTTCCTTTTGTTTTCTTCTTCTCTCTTTCTTTTTTATATCTTCTTCTTTTTTCTAGTTCCTTAGTCCTTCTTCCGTCTTCCAACTTCTTTTTTCCTCATTCGTTTTTCCTTTTTTGCCTTTCTCGTACACCAAGGTGTAACGGAAAGGCTATATATTCACTTCCAAGACGATTTTGTGATAGAAGGAGACCCATAGTGTTATATACCAATCAACTCAGCTCGACGAATTGGGATGATGTCTGTCTGTGTGTATGTGTGTGCGTGTGTCACTCACTCATCTGTTAGACACTTATCTTGATCCGATTTGTTTGCAATAAGTTGCATTCGACGTTTAATCTTGTCTCATTGTTTCCTATTGAAAATTGACCAGATCGGAAGATGGGATCAAAAGTTATGGCCAAAATACGATTTATATACAAAAAGCACGCTAAGAAATGCTCACTAAATTTTTTAATGTGTGTAATGTACGAGAAAAGCTCAAACACCGCTAGGTGGATCAAATAGGGTTTTCTTCTTATTTCTTCTTTCTTGCATTTTGCTTTTATATTTTTCTTTTCATTCTTTCCTTCTTTCTTCTTATGTCTTCGCGTTCCTTCTTCTCTTTCTTTTTACTTCCTCCTTTCTTTTCTTTCTTCTTTTTCTCTCTTCCGTCTTCCTTCTTTTTCCTTCTTACTTTCTTCTCATACACATCAAATGCATTATACAGCAAGTTGTTGGCATAGTTATGGGTGTCTGATCCACTCACCGCGCAATCCGCCCTGTAAGTTTTTGGGGGTCGTCAGTGTGTAAAATTCTGGACGATAAACTATACGTGCGCCCGCTTGACTGTGGATATACAGCAGTAAAGAAAAGTGACAATAATGAAAATCACACTTTCGAACGATATTCAATTTGGAAAAAAGGGCCAACCACGATGTAGGTTGGTTCTCGTTGTCTTTTTGTAAGGGGGTTATCACGCTTATCCAGAGAATTGGAGGTTGTTGGTTCGAGACCCATTAAAGCTCGTGAATACTTTTTTGAAAAAAAAAAATTATAAATTAATTGATTTCGGAAACATGTGCTGTGCATAAGCACAGCCAAAATATATATCAAAAACATATTAGTAGACCAAAATAGTTTGAATTGAGAGCATGATCGCCGTCCCAAAATCTAGGGTCATAATCAATAACGCATATTTGAAACAATATCTTTGATTATTCAATAATCAAGAACTAGCTTAATCAATTCTTGATCTGAACGGAACAAATTGCAACATGTATTGTGCCTTTTCAAAGGAAAATAAACCACGATTGTCTGTTTATGAAACATACAGACTTTACCCTTTTGTGAAAAACAACGTTTATAATTACGCAAGTGATAACAATCTCCAACAATTCCGTTTGGCAATACGTAATGGGCCTACTTTGCCAACCCAAGATGAAGTATACGCAAATGTGTGCAGACTGACGATACTACCTAAATGATGCGACTTCTCAGCGGTGTTTTGCCTTTATCAACCGTTAAAATTATTGCCTGTGCTGTAAAATAAGTCACTCGTAGCGAAACGTCTCGATGTTTACAGACTTCCTAACTGTTGCCAGTTGTAGGTATTGTGCACGATTGATGCCAATTGAAGGCAATGAAAATGAAGTAAAATTAACTTTAGGCAGATTTTTTGGGCCTGCAGGTATAAGTGCATTCGGGTTTGTCCGAATTTCAGATCTCTGACCTGATCCGCTAGAAATCACGAACAATTTCACTTAACCGCAAAATCATTCTCACTTTTACTGCAGCGATTTTCAATGAGCACCGTGCGGAAAAAAAAGTACGGTCATATTGAACTTGGAACGATTATTCCGATGAATTCGAGACTGAAGCCAGTCTCGTCTTTCGCCGCCAACCAACATCTCCTCAGCCGCAACAGCAATAGCGGTATTTCTCTAGCGGAGGTACGTACGGTTTGACAACCACAGCAATTGCCGACTTAGTGCCAGTTACCGACCGACTAACTACAAACCATACAGTTCCATCCAGCCCACATTGCCGCGGCCCGGGTTTTCATGTTTTGCTTTTCTTCAGTACCAACCACCGTTTCTGTACCACCTGCCGAACATCGCGGCGTCGTTTTACTTGCGCGCGTATCCGCGGATGCAAGTCTACCAAATTAATTGGAGTATGAATTCTGGCGTCAGTGTATTAAGGCATTAAGCTGGAGCATAAACAAGAAAACTCGCTGATCGGAAATTGAATGATTGATACAGCCAACGAGTGCCGCTGACTCAGCTTTGCGAGATGTTATTGTTGCCACCGTCTCGGACGGTCGGTCGTCGCTCGTGGCTTGCATATAGTTTTCGTTTGGAACCACCGGCCAACCAGATTAGGCGGAACGCGTTGGACTTGGAGAAAAATGAAAGACTATAGGATAATTGCCTAATGAGGGTTTATGTTAATTCGGGCTAAAATTAAAATTACTGTTCTCGGACGAATCATTCACATTTTGTTGGAAGATAATGGTACGGTAACTTACAGGTAATTCAATGTATAGCAAGCAGCATAAATTTGGACTTCTCAGTTGTATATGCTGATTGGGCTGAATAAAGGGTTCCAAGAGTTTAATCAACGTTATGAATTTCCTTCTGCATACATATTATTGATTACATTTTTTGACTGTTAAATAATCATAATCATGAAGTATGATTTTGAACATCATTCAAGATGAAAAATCAGCGCATGTCAGATTTGTATAAGAACCTACCAAAATCTGAATACTGGGCATAGGCGAAATTGCTAGATTCTTGTACAAACATTGTAAGCTTCCTTACAGTTATTCTAAGAAAATCTTGCAAAATTTCATGGTATTTTTTTTTAGATTAGGCAGGTTTTTATTTTTTTAATTAACTGAATTGCTCAAGTTGTGTAAAGTTATTAGCACATGAAATAAAAATCTTAAAATTATTGTATATTGTATAGAATTTTGGCATATACAATTATCCAGAGTTTTGTACAAGAAATATAAGCTTTTTGTACAGATGCTGTATTAGAATAATTAAAAATTGTAAGACATCAATACAATAGTTGTATTTAAATGTTTCCCAATTGTATATGCAAAATTTTAAAAAGTTTTTGCAAGGTTCTTATGCAGAACTGTATTAAAATCTTATCCATTATCATTTTAATATTGGTCATACCTTTATTATACAAATAATCTTTTTTGAGCCTTAAGACATACACACATCATCCCCGTAACGCTGGGTAGACACCTTTACTTGGTGTGTTACGTTATATGATCGATATGATCCCATTGTCAGCTACAGGCAAATACTGATCCACGAATACGTTTCCCAATATCCATCTTCATGGTACTTATGAGAGTGTCGCTGAGTCACGGGCCTCTCATTAAGTAACTTTTCTATTAATCCTAAGTTACAGTGAGCATGGGCATGGTCAGGAGCAGTAATCACCATGCTTGTGTGATTTTTGTCCGAGATTGAAATCAATGACCACACCCACCTTTTCTCTGACATTTTTATTAGCTTACACACATGAACACATGAACAATGGATCTCATAGTCAATCCTATTCGATGCCGTTTTGGTCTATTCTTAATTCAATCCTAATTAATTTGTTCTACCAAATATATGTGTAGATCATTAAGATTTTTTTTAATCCAGTGAAAACACCTAGGGAAAACAAAAGTTTAAATTCTATCTCGAAAATAATGTCATAAGCACTATTTTGAAAACGACGGTTTTGTAGCATGACGGACCATCGACTGCCATCGATGTCGGAACTTTAATCAGCGTTTTAACCCAGACATTGCAGGGGCTTGTATTAGCTGATGACGGGTGCATTTTAAACCGATTTCTTCCATCGCATGTTGCCGTTTCCATTTTTCGGTGATCGTCTAACTGCTGCAGTAGCATGCTGTCCAGGTCTATTTTGAGCTTTCGCACGTACTGCCGACATATTAGCCCCATTATCAACCGTGACGGAGTGGATCTGCTCGATTGCAACGCCAATTGTAGAGAGCACTCCCAAGTTTTTAGCCTTCAAAACCACCACAGTCTGTCTTTCCTCGAGCGTAATCATAATTGTAGATTGTAATACAGTAAATGTTATATTGATGTAACATTGTGCTCTGGAGGTAGAACATGTCGATTAAATCACGAAGCAGAATCGGCCTTTAACTAAGGTACACTGGGAAATTGAAAAGAAAAAATCGACAGTTCATGTTAAAATAGATGTGCAATCAGTTTAAATGATCTAAACGCAATCAATCATTACAGAGTACAAAAATAGTCAGTCATACCATTTTGGCGCTTGAAATTTATTAAAACAGATTTGCAAATTAGGAGTTGTTTTTCTCCTTACCCCAGTGGTAAGTGGAAAACCAAATTTACTTTGACGTTCATTTGCGATGAGTAGTGACATATAATTAAAATCAAAATGGTTAGGGAGAAACTAGACCTGTGCACCGATTGAAAATTTAACGGCAGCTGCAGCGGCGGATCAGCGACGGAGGCACGGCGTGAACTGATTTTAAACATCAAAACCCAGATTAATCCACCTAACGGTGATGGCGCCTTTCTCGCGCAAAAAGGTAATATTTAAATGTAGCCTTTACGCTTACACCTCGATGATGTACAAGAAAGGCAAAACAGTTACACCGTCTAATGTTATGATAGAAAATTTACACTACTAGACGACAGATGGCGCTGCCAAAAGTTTCTCGAATTTCCTATGTTCGAATTTTGACTTTCGTTCAATTTCATAATACTATGAAACTGAACGAATAGCATACTTACGCCTAAATGCGTGCAACACGAGCATCTTTATAGTGCGATGAAACTCTTAATGGGAAGCCACGGATAAAATATTCATAGATGCAAGGCATTTTTCATAACACATTATTGTTCTATGTGACTATGTCTCATCACTATTTTAATATTATCTATTTTTTGCAATTTGCAATTATTATGAAATTCAATAGTGATCAACAGCGTTTTAGTCTCAGTCGGAGGCAACTTGTTTGCAAGAAAATCGGTTAAGAGTTTCTATGTGAAAATTTGGCTAATGTTTTTTATGGCATTTTGTGCACACACACGCACACACATACACACACACGCACACACGGACAGACAGACATTTGTTCAGCTCATCGAGCTGAGTCGAATGGTATATAACACTATGGGTCTCCGGGACTTCTATCAAAAGTTCGAATTTGGAGTGAAATGATAGCCTTTCGGTACAACTTAGTTGTACGAGAAAGGCAAAAAATATCCAGAGTTTTCGGAAGTCTTCAACGAGTTCGTTGAGTAGTTCATCAAAAAAATCCTCTGGTCCAGAAATCCAAAGGAGCTATTATGAAATTTCTCCGTGACTTCCTTCAGAAACGTACATGCGGATATTTTAGATTTTATTACGAATAGTCTCGTAGAATGTCCGCCAGTTTTTTCTCAAGGATTTTTTTTCTGAAACTCTCCCTGGAGTTCCTCCAGAAATCCCTCCAACAAGTATTTATAAATTACTTTGAGTAACTCCCCAAATCATTTCTGAACAAATTCCCTTAGAAATGAAATACGCACGAAAACTCCTTGGAAATAATATAAACAGTCGATCCCAAAATTGAGCATACACCTTGGATTAGATGAATGTACAAACAATCTCAACGGCAATCAAATATTTCTTAAATTTTCTTTTGATGTCTTTCATTCTGTTATCAATAAGGGTATAAAAAGTTTAAAATTTTGTTCCGATGTATAGTTATTTAAAAATTATCGCGAAAAAAGGCCTATACGATGCCACAAAATTGAGCATACACCGAGTGTTTTTGTTTGAAATCTCTCCATTTGAGCAGTATCAATATAATATAATGTTCTTTTTTCATGACAGGGTTTGAAATAATAAATATTTTCTACCTAACATTCATTTTTTTGAAATTAGAGCAGGAACTGCTCGAGTTTTGATCAAAATTGCAAACAAGTAAAAGGTAAGAACGTTGACTATCTCAAAAACGCTTATTGGACCGGTAGTTCTCGACGGACACGAGACCTGGACGATGCTCGTGGAGGACCAACGCGCACTGGGAGTTTTCGAAAGGAAAGTGCTGGATACCATCTTTGGTGGGGTGCAGATGGTGGACGGTACGTGGAGGAGGTGAATGAATCACGAGTTGCATCAGCTGTTGGGAGAACCATCCATCCTTCACACCGCGGAAATCGGAAGACTGCGGTGGGCCGGGCACGTAGCCAGAATGTCGGACAGTGATCTGGTGAAAATGGTTCTCGACAACGATCCGACGGGAATAAGAAGGCGAGGTGCACAGCGGACAAGGTGGATCGATCAGGTGGAGGACGATTTGCGGACCCTCCGCAGACTGCGTGGTTGGCGAAGTGCAGCCATGGACCGAGCTGAATGGAGAAGACTTTTATGTATTGTACATGCTACTCCGGCCTTAGTCTGGCAATAAATAAATAAATCTAAACAGAAGAGCTAGATAAACAGAAACAAGTTGAGCAAGCTGACCATCTTCGAGGCGGAAGTTCGGATGATCCACCGGGTCTTCGACCACTTTTCGCACCAGATCTTCTAAGAATGATGTTCTGACTTAGACATTTTTATGGCACATATGCTACGTGATAGTGCGTCGGGTTCTACGTTCTCAGTACCTGATTACCGATGGATGACGGACGCCATTTGTTGGTATGGATGTTTGAAGCGCGGAAGCGTCGGTCACTATCGTGAAGTGACTACCTTCGATGTAACCGCGGAACTTTTCCACCGACACTAGGACCGCAAGCGCTTCTTTTTCCGTTGCCGAATAATTTTGCTGAGCTGAGTTCAATTTCTGGGATACAAAGCTGAGGACGCTCTCCGACCCGTCCTGGATTTGAGTGAGCACTCCTGCTACGGCCCGATCACTTGCGTCCTCAGATCGACAAAATTTCGACTTTTCAATGTTTATCGAAAGATTCGCGTTTCTCAGTCTACGTGCAACCTCCTCGAGAAGACGGATATGCTCCTCGAAGCTGTCACTGGTCACAATTATATCGTTCATGTAAACGAATACCCATGGCTCCAGCTAGCCATCTCTGAGGATCCATCAACCGAGATAAAGTTGCCGGACTATTTGTCAAGCTGAACGGGAGACGGGTGTACTGAAACATGCCTCGCCCCTGAATGCAGAACGCAGTGAGATGTTTCGAGTCTTCGCTCAGAGGAATCTGTAGAAAGGCATCCTTTAGATCAATCGTGCTGAGGAATCTCGTCTTCCCTAAGCGTCCCAGTATTGGACGTCCCAGTCTTATGGAATGTTCAATGAGCGAGGTTACCTCGAGCTGATCTTTCATAGCTGGCTTGAACTTTTTCTTAATTATTTCTAGTGTCGCAACCTGCTCGGAGCTTATCTCGACGAGACAAGGTGGGTTATTATTCGTACACTCATCTACATCTACGAGGAATAGAATATCTTCTCCCCTTGTAATGTGCAGATCAAAAGATGTAAAGAAATCCATTCCAGCGATGCACTGGACCGGCAGATCTTCAACAATAGTGGTTTCAATTATTTTGATTTGATCTTCAAACCAAAAGGGAAGAAACACACGACCCACCACGTTCAGGGCATCCCATGAAGCGCTGGTGAGTGTCAAATTGCTTGGAAAAATGTTGGTGCAAGAAGTTTTCCACAGCGGAGCGGTTTCCGAAGAGATCAACGCAATCCAAGAGTGTACGAATGTACCAAAGATTTTTGGTTTTATGTATGGTCGGTTATCGTTGATGATTGACAATACGAACATTGGAGATTTTCGTCAGTATTGTCCTCGAATTCGGGTAAAGGGCTGTACCCTAGTGCGGTTAAAGTATCTATAACGTTAGGTAAGAGATGGTCGTTTGACGAAGGATGCGTTTCTACTTGGAAGGACTCCTGTCCTTCCGGCGCTGGGAGTTTTTTGAACAAAAAGGACATTTATGTGTGGGGAAGCCTAAGAAGCCACATACTTGGCAGTGAACCTTGTAAGCTTGCGTGCACTGCTCGGTTGTGTGTTGTTGGCTTCGGCGGTTGAAGCACACAAACTTATCGTTCAATGGAACATGTGTACGCAATTGACTCTCCCATCCATTTCTCCCCTGCGTTTTCGATGAACTTTTCTGAAAAAAAACCCATTACTTAAACACGGCTTCTCCATCTGGGTATCCTTGCTCCTACCATCACGTTTGGAAGTTTCCCATTTGGACAACTGTTTTCCGCCCTAGTTTCCTGCATTGATTCCCTGTTTGGATCGGTACTGCTGATTGAATGAGTTGGGGTATTGGCTCGGGCCTTTACCTGGTGTTCTGATAAGGATTTTGGTTCAGTGCAGCAGTGCTGCTCCTAGCCAAACCTAGTAAATCAGTTGTCAAGCGTTCACTCCTTGGATAAATCGGTAACTGTGTCGGTGTAGGTTCTCTTGCTGGATAGCCTACATTTAGATACCCTGGTTAATAGACCAGATTTGGATGAAACTGATTAGTTATAGATGGATACGGATAGTAAGGAATGCTCGGGTATATCAAATTCGCTTGAGAAAAATTAACATGGGATTGAGGTCGAGGATAATCGTACGGGTTGGCCCCTTGAGATGAAACTGGTGCAACACTAGGTGTAGCGTTGTGTAGAGGATGCTGCGGTATTGCGAACATGCTGTAAGCTTGTTGTTGTTCAGGATGGCTGACACCCCCAGGCTGGGTTCTTGCTCCTGAAACACTGCCTGCATTTGACGCACTAATGCACACGACATATGGACAATTAGTGTTGTCCAATTTTCTTTTTCCTCGGCCACGTCCATACAAAATCTTTCAGAGACGAACGGGTATTCTTTGGATTTCACGGTTCACTCTATTCTTATCACACGCGGACTAGTTATACAGACAACCGTCTACTTCGGCGATCAGTCACCAAACAACCTCACCGATCTCATTTCCTTCTATCCAAGCCTCCCAGGTCTCTTCTCATCGTCGGAAATCTCTTCCCGATCCTCTTTTCGGCGTTCTCCTTTTTGTCGGAGTGGGATGAATCGCTTTACTCCCTGAGTCGGAGTGGGGTTTGCGTTCAGGCGGCATAGCAAAAAGAGGATTTCTTAAATTTTACAATTGCACAAATCTAACTCCTACACCAAAACAATTACAATTATAAAGGGCTGCATTTAGTAATTCATGGGACATTGCAAAATGTAATAGTTCCTAAAATTGTCAATGCCTTTTGCAAATATGGTCAGTTATATGCAATGACTCGTTCCCATCCCAGAATGATGTGGATTATGAAACCAATCCCTCCCTGGATGAGCAGACCAAATCTCACTGGGCTAATTTTATTCTTCTTCATCCACCACCGCTGCCATCACAGCCTCAGCCACCATCGGCTTCTAGCCGTGAACTCCGAGCGATGCGATTCGCGACTGCATCGATAGCAACCGACACCACTGCATCCGATCATCATCAAGTATAGAATGACAAAAAAACGTGTCCTCTTCTTTCATGCATACAGGCAGGGCAGCTTTCCCGCTGACGACTGTAGAGGAGAACGGTTCAAAATGCACCACTTAAGCTTTTTCGATGTTTTCGCTCATATAAACAAAAATACGCAACCATTTCAACGTACAGTTGCAAAATTTAAAAACCCAGCTACATTTCACAATGATCTCCTATTCAAAACAATAAGGTTTTCATGACTTTCTAACGCATTTAAAAAATGTTTTAAAAATAGGCCTGGGACAAAACGCCCGAATGGTGGTCTAAAATGACTCAATTGATGTAAAATGATGTGTGAACGCATGATTGTTTGTTTTTCCTTAATGGATTGAACTACAATCATACGGATGTGGTGGAAGAATAGCAAATTGATAAATTTGGGTGAATATGAATGGATTTTGCTAAATTTTTCCAATGGAGCTCAATGATGGATAACTAATTATGAATTGTAATAGTAATATTCGTTCATACATGTCCTATAACAGATTATATGAGTGAGGCCATTTTGCCCAAGGGGTGAATTTTGGACCGTTCTCCCCTACGCAAACACAGCGAACGAACGAGAAAAAAATGCGCGAGCAAAAAGCACGACAGTACGCGCTGCTGTCACAAACTGGAATGACTCACACACGGCAGGAACATCTTCTTTTATACACAAAGAAAATCTTGCGGTGGATCCGAAGGCCCGTGAGATAAGGTATTCTAATGTCCGTGTTAGGAATGCACGTGATTTGTTATATATGAAATTTTTATTGACATTGACAAGAATTGGAAATATCAATAGCTAATCGTTAAAATTCTTAAGTTTCAATGAAATTGACAAACTGCTGGAGAGTGTCCGAGTCGATTGATAGTGTAAGACGGTATAATATGCCCCCCTTGATGTTACGATGTTACGTACTAACAGAAACAACACACCTAAAAACAATCATGTAATTTTAGGTGCTGTGACACCGACATATACGAGCGTCATTTTTGACGTAAAATTAGGTGGTACTTTAATTTTACATCACAACTTTATTGACAAAAAAATTGATTGATCAGAACGAGAATCGAACATAAGTCCACTGAGTAAGAGCCCGGCACGCTACCACTCAGCTGTCTCCGTTTCTTGAAAGAGGGATGATCGAAGTAAAACTGGTTCCACGATTTGCACTGAACAAGTATTTCACTGCATCAAGTCAATAACTGCTGGTGCGTTAGGTGCGTTGCAGCGGGTGCTGTGTGTAGGTTCCGTGACATGTAATTTTAAATCATCTGATATTGAAAAATATACGATTCTGTTTATGTCATGTGGTTTTGGGTCATTTTATTGAAATACATCACCTGTAATATTCATAATTTTTTGGTGTGAAGTTTTGACGTGGAATTTGATGAGTTTCAGTATGAAAATGGCTAAAATGTGGCTTCAAATTGAGTGTTTTAAATTGGCAAAACCTTGAGAATCTTTGATACATCATTTACAGTCCAGCATAAATTCACTTTACACAAAAAATTAATAATTTTTTTTGCATATTTTTGATAGATATCATTTTTATGCACCAGCAACACGGCCAAGTTAACAATAAGTTACCCTTCCGAAAATGTGCCACCACCGATTGAAGTAATCAATTGTCATTTTCACCCAACGATTTTTTATGACTTTTTGTCATATCCTATCCTAGTATAAAACTATTACAGATAAAACTTAATAAAGCTTTTTAAAAAGCCGTGTGGGCTTCGTAGTCGTGCGGTTAGCGACGTCAATCGTCTAGACGCATGTGCTGTGGAGTGTGGGTTCGATTCCCGCCCTGGTAAGGAGAAAACTTTTCGTAAAGCGAAAAGTTCTTCACTGGTCCATTGGGTGTTGTGTAAGATGTCCTGTCCATTGTCTCATGCTAGATGTTAAGTGTTCAGTCTGTGCGACCTCTGGTCGAAGACGGTGATTCTGTCTATAAAATGAATTTCAAAAAGTGCCTGGGCAATACGCCCCACCTTAACCAAAAACTTTTCATAGACCTTCATTAGTATTTTATCAATCCCATAATAAAAAGGTTTCAAATCTTTATGTGATTGACATTTAAAACTCAACAGAGGTCCATTTAAGCAGGTTTGAATTACATTTCAATAGTTTCCATACAATTTGGAAGCAACTGCTGCAAGCTCGCCGCGCTTGTATCCAGTTGGTGGGCACATCGTCCTGCTTACACTGAGGCGTTTTGACCAGTGAAACATACTTCAAAAAACCCAGATTAATCCACCTAGCGGTGATGGTGCCTTTCTCGTTCGTTCAAAAGGTTTGGAAAAATCTCAAATAACACCAATATGTGATGATATGGAAATGCTAATATCATCTTACAAACTTAGACGTACATGTTCATGATAGAATTAGAGGCGAAAGTATAGAATTGATAGTTCCGTTAGGATACGGCAGGCATGAAGAATGTTTTTATAGAAGTCGATTTGGAAGCGAGCGGAGGGCAATATTTGTGATGGTACGTATCACACGACCTTCCTTCTGCCAAGCTCCCGTATGAAGGGAAAGGGCCAGTGGAGATATCTCGCTTAACTTTTCAAAAGGACCTAAGTAACATTTTTTTCATGAATTAATTTGAATGGCGCAATCAACAGAAAAACATGAAAGCTTTTGATTGCAATACTCAAATTAAATCATGAAAAAAATGTTACTTAGGTCCTTTTGAAAAGTTAAGCGAGATATATCAGCTTCCACACTGATATTCTTCCCTCCCCCTTCATACGGGAGCTTGGCAGAAGGAAGGTCGTGCGATATGTGCCATCACAAATATTGCCCTCCGCTCGCTTTCAAATCGACTTCTATAAACCCAGATTAATCCACCTAGCGGTGATGGTGCCTTTCTCGACCTTCGTAAAATGTGTGTGCTTGAAAATAGATGAGCTACTAGCTAGGAGTAAAAAAGACAAATTTCTTTGTCCGTTCTATGAAAATCAGATTATTTATGGCAAAGATATTGTAGATCCAGTTGAAAACCGAAAATCATATTTTGTCCCATTCCCGGATGTCGCGACTGCATCGCGAGTGGTGCCCGACTATGGCACAGTTGCGCACTACTCGCGATGCAGTTGCAACATCCGGAAATGCGAGAAAATGCGATTGTCGCGAAACCTCGGTTCGGTTTTCAGCTTGATCTACAATATGCTAATAAGAATTTCGACATTTTTGTTTCCTTTTCCAATCTTTTTGACGTACATACCCCTGTTTTATTTTACCCAGTCATATATTTTAAGGAAATCACTTTTGGATGTAAATTGAACTGAAGCTCCGACTACACAAAAAGAAAACGAAAATGTCATTCCCATCAAGCGAGCGGAGGGCAATATTTGTTATGATATAAATCTCATGACCGTCTTTCTACCAAACTCCCGTATGAAGAGGAAGGGAAGTGTATCAGTGTGGAAGCATCTGATAGTTCGTTTTCGGAAAGAAATTATAGCCTTTCGGTACAACTTTGTTGCACAAGAAAGGCAAAAAGTATTTTGGCCATAATTTCAAAGGTAATAGTCCAATCTGGCCAACTTTCTAAATAGAACAGGATTCCGCATCTAATGCAATTTGTTAAGAGTAAATCGGTTGAGGGTAAGTCCATTAAAAGTCAGCTAGACTTTTTTACTCGCTTTTTTATAACACATAGTATATTTTGGCCATAATTTCTGTGCCCATGGTCCAAATTTTCAATAGAAAACAATACGACAGGATTCCGCGTCGAATGAAACTTGTTGGAATTATAGATAGTGGAATATATAGATGAGTGAAGATAAATCCTCTGTCTCCGACCGAACTGTCAAACGTGTCTCCAAACGAGCATGACGTCACGATTTCAATGGAAACGTTAAGGGCTGTGACGTCATATGTGCGTGTGCACGGGCAGAAAAATCGACTCAGCCATGCTTTCGCTCATCTATCTATTCTACTATCTATAGTTGGAATTAAATCGGTTGAGGATAAGTTCCAAAAAAGTGAGCTAAACTTTTCGCACTTTTGGTGCGCGCACATACACACACAGAGACATCATCGCAGTTCATCGAGCTTATACGTATATAACACTATGAGTCTCCAGGCCTTCTGTAAAAGTTTGGTTTTGGAGCGAACATACAGCCTTTTCGTAGAAAAAGGCAAAAATGGTGTTTCAGCCATAATTTCCGATCCCATAGTCCGATCTAGCCAATTTTCAATAGAAAACAAAGGGACAAGATTCTGCCTCGAATGCAATCTGTTGCAAGCGTCAATAGATGAAGTCTAAGTGCTAAAAAGTGAGCTAGACTTTTTCGAACTCTTTTTCACAATAAATAGTAATTTGACCATAACATCTAAGCCCATAGTCCGATCTGGCCAATTTTCAATAAGAAAATATGAGACATTCTGCGTCGAATGCAACTTGTTGTGAGCAAATCGGTTAAGGATATGTGCCCGAAAAATGAGTGACATTTTTTACGCGATTTTTTCGTATGAATTTGTATTTTGGCCATAACTTTCGATCCCATAGTCCGATCTGGCCAATTTCAAATAGGAAACAATGGGACAGGATTTTGCGTCGAATGCAACTTGTTGCAGGCAAATCGGTTGAGGATAAATGCCCGAAAAATGAGTGACATTTATTACACGATTTTTTCGTATGATTTTGTATTTTGGCCATTACTCTCGATCCCACAGTCCAATCTGGCCAATTTCAAATAAGAAATAATGGGACAGGATTCCGCGTCGAATGCAACTTGTTGCGAGCAAATCGGTTGAGGATAAGTGCCCGAAAAATGAGTGACGTTTTTACGCGATTTTTTCGTATGAATTTGTATTTTGGCCATAACTTTTGATCCCATAGTCCGATCTGGCCAATTTCAAATAGGAAACAATGAGACAGGATTCTGCGTCGAATGCAACTTGTTGCGAGCAAATCGGTTGAGGGTAAGTGCCCGAAAAATGAGTGACATTTTTTTTAGTAGTTTTGCGCACACACACACACACACATACACACACACATACACACACACACACACACACAACCGGACAACCGGGCGGGTTCCGAGCCCGAGGACGGAAAGGGGTCCTCGTCAAGGCTGGGGCAGGCGTAGGCACCGCGTCGGCAAGTCCCTCTGTGTGCTGGCGAATAGGCCCTATCGCAGAAAGGTCAATTTGGGGTGCACGCGGCATCATCATACTTGATACCAGTCGTGCAGAGGGAAGCAGGCGCGAAGTCGACCCTACCCACCTTCCGAGGACATAGGGCGTGGTAAGGCCACCTGGAAAGCCGGCAATGCGCTGGCACGATACCATGGTGTTCTTCTAAAAAAGCGAGTCACGATGTTCGATGCTGCAAGGACACGCAGCTAACCTCGAGGGTGCGTTATGCACTGGCCCCCTTTGAAGCATTACTTTCTGGTTGTACCGAAGGGACGATGGGCTTGGCGGCAATGGAAACGGTTTAGCTGGTCGGGGATGCAGTCCTGCCTCCCTCATTGGAGGTGGCCCCTAACCCAGCACTTCCTGGTCAACCCAGGATGTCTGTTGAGCAGATTCCCCCTCCATTGTTTAGGAAGAAAAAAAAACACACACACACACACACACACACACACACACACACACACACACACACACACACACACACACACACACACACACATCACCTCAATTCGTCGAACTGAGTCGATTGGTATATAACACTATGGGTCTCCGGGCCTTCTATAAAAAGTTTGTTTTTGGAGCGATCATATAGCCTTTCTCGTATACTAAGTATACGGTAAAGGCTATATGATCGCTCCAAAAACAAACTTTTTATAGAAGGCCCGGAGACCCATAGTGTTATATACCAATCGACTCAGTTCGACGAATTGAGGTGATGTCTGTATGTATGTGTGTGTGTGTGTGTGTGTGTTTTTTTTTTTTACAAGGGTTAAAGGCCATCAAAAATCTGCGCGACAGACACCTCGAGCATCCACACTATGCTCGAAGGCGAACAGGGATGGGCTCCTCCGACCTGCTAAAATGTGCCTCCCGGATAAACCGGGTCCCTTATCCTCCTTGCCTCGATCCCCGGGACCACTGGATGCTGCGACTACTTCGGGGGGCTGTGCTCATGCACTTCTTCTAAAATTCCGGCCCCTAGCTTAGGCTAGTTCGCCGACTGGCTTGCTGAGATCCACTGCTACATTGTCTCGATCCTCGGCGGTCGTGCCGCAAACTTCCTCACTCGAATCCTCCTGACTTCCCCGGCGTCGAGGGTGGTCCACCAGTTCCGGTGAAGGAAACTTCCGCACTGATGGTGCCCTGACTACCGGCGGCTATCGCAGGGGACGCTTTCGCGCATTGCGCCGACTTCGTCTTCGGGTTGCAGAGGTGGTCCGGCAGTTCCGGTGGTGGATAACGTCCGCACTGGCGGTGCCCTACATACCCGAAGCACTTCCTTCTTCTTTCTTCTTTCTTCAGCAGGTTGACTGATCGAGTGCCGAAGTCGGTCCGACGATTCCGGTTGGCAGAAAACTTCCGGTTCACCGGCGCCCCGACGACCCGAGGCCAACACTGCTCACTATGCTGGATTTTCCTCCGAGCCGACGCTTGTTTGCTGGTCCCTTCTCCATCTACGCTGCAGCTCTGACAATATTTGCCTCACGACTCTGCTTACCACATTCCACGTATCTTCATCGTGACACATTCGCTCTGCGATGTTGTCCACGCTTAGGGCAGGCATTCCTCTACGTGCTTCCGCAAACCTCGGACAATCGAATAACACGTGCTCTGGAGTCTCCTCTACGTTGATGCACGCCGGGCAGAATGGCGATGACGCATGGCCACATCGGTGCAGATATTGGCGGAAACAACCGTGTCCGGATAGGAACTGAGTGAGGTGAAAGTTCACCTCTCCATGCTCCCTGTTCACCCACGTCGACACATTGGGGATGAGCCGGTGGGTCCACCTTCCATTGTCTGCATTGTCCCACTCCTGCTGCCACTTCACCATTGAGTCCAGTCTCATCGCCTCCCTCACATTTCTGGTACCTCTCCGTTGGTAGCACTCGATATCCTCTGCTAAGGTTATGCAGATTGGAATCATCCCTGCGATAACGCAAACTGCCTCTGACGAAATTGTTCGGTACGCACTCGCCACTCGAATGGCCATTAGACGAAACACGCTATTCAACTTCCTGCGATTACGTTTCGTCTTGAGCGCAGCTCCCCAGGCTGGAACGCCGTACCTAAGTATTGAGGATGATACGGTCGCCAGAAGACGCCTACAGCTGCCTCTCGGTCCGCCAACGTTCGGCATGATCCTAGCAAGCGCACTGACCATCTTTGCCGCCTTCTCGCAGGAACAGTCGACATGGGTGTTGAAATTCAAACGGTCGTCGATCATCACTCCTAGATGTCTCAAAGCCCGCACGGACGGTATGTCGTGCTCTCCGACGATAATCTGCATTCGCTGTATGATTCGGCAGTTGCTGACCAGCATCACTTCCGTTTTGTGGTGAGCAAGCTGCAGCTTGACCCCTTTCATCCAGTTTTCAACTGCGTCGGTCGTCTCCGCCACCAGCATATCTACCTCTTCCAGCGACTCTCCGGTTATCGTTAGAACGACATCATCCGCGAATCCGAAGATCTGCACGCCTTTGGGCAACTTCAGCTTTAGCACTCCGTTGTACATAACGTTCCACAGCATTGGGCCAAGTATGGAGCCTTGCGGAACACCCGCCGTAACCCTAATCGACTTCTGCCCCGAGTTCGTATCGTAGACCAGAATCCGGTTTTCGAAGTAGCTCTTAAGGATTCTACACAAATAGCCAGGAACCCGCATTCCATGCAGCGCGACGGCGATGGCCTCCCAGCTGGCACTGTTGAACGCGTTTTTGACGTCAATTGTTACTACGGCGCAGAACCGATTGCCGCACCTCTTTTTCTTGGATGCTTTCTCTGCAACTTCAACGACCGCCTTAATTGCATCCACCGTCGATCTGCCCTTTCGGAATCCAAACTGCTTCTCCGACAAGCCGATCTCACCCTCCGTGAACTGCGTCAGCCTGTTAAGGATAATCCTTTCCAGAAGCTTCCCCAGTGTATCCAGCAGGCATATGGGCCTATACGAAGCTGGATTCCCCAACGGTTTTCCTGGTTTCGGCAGTAACACCAGTTTCTGAATCTTCCACTTATTCGGAAAGTAACCATCTGCTAGGCATTTCTGCAGCACCATCCTGAACAAATCTGGAAACGCCAGTATCGCAGTTTTTAAAGCCACGTTTGGAATTCCATCCGGACCCGGAGCTTTCTTCTTCTTCAGACCTTTCGCCACTGATGACAGCTCGTCGTTGGAGACTTGCATACCTGCAATGGTGACACGGTCTTCATCTTCGTACGGTGCAGGCGGCCACATCGTAGAATCATGTTGCGGGAAAAGACCGTCCACGATGATCTTCAGCTTGTCCGGACACATCTCCGCTGGCGTCGCTGGACCCTTGATTTTCGTTATTGCCACCCGATAAGCATTGCCCCAAGGATCAGCGTCAGCTTCTAGGCACAACTGCTTGAAGCAGTTGGACTTGCTGACTTTGATCTCCCGTTTGAAAGCCGCTCTAGCTTCCCGGAAAACTATCTTACGTTCTTCTCTTACCGTTTCAGACCTTGCCCTCTGAAAACGTCTCCTGGCCCTGAGACAGGCAGCACGAAGATTGGCAAGAGATTCGTTCCACCAGTAATTTGGGCGTCGGCTGTCTAATGGCTCCAGTTTTCTTGGCATCGACGCATCGCAAGCCCTCGCTAACGTTTCCGTCAGTTCATCTGCTTCCAGATTTATTGCGCCGCTGTCAACTCGAAGTGCTTCGATGAAAAGCTCCTTGTCAAAGTCCTTCGTTTTCCATCTTCGCCCGGTAGTCCTTATCCCTCTCCGCGTCGTCGGTAGCCGTGTTCCAACACTATACCGGATAGCTTGGTGATCACTATGAGTGTAGTCCTCACAAACTCTCCAGTTCATGTTTCTCACCAGCGACGGGCTGCAAAACGTCACGTCAATGATGGACTCCCTGCTGTCTCTGCGAAATGTACTAACGGTACCTTCGTTGCACAGTCTGACTTCCAGCTTTGCAAGCGCCTCCAGCAAACTGTAACCTCTGGCGTTGGTCAGCCTGCTCCCCAATCCACTGCCCAAGCATTGAAGTCGCCTCCGATGATTGCGGGTTTAAGGCCGATCAGCTTCTCCGTGAGTGCATCGAGCATCCTGTTATACTGCTCTAAAGTCCACCGTGGGGGTGCGTAGCAGCTACACGAAGATCCCGTTGATTTTGGCGACAACAAAACCTTCGTTAGAGCTGTCTACCACCTCTTGGATAGGGAATCTGCCCATCACTTGGATAGCCGCAATCCCCGTAGCATCCGCCACCCAGTTGCCGTTGTCAGAAGGGCTCCGGTACGGCTCAGCAATAATTGCCACGTCGCACATTGCTTCTGTTGTCGACTGCCACAACAGCTGCTGTGCGGTGTCGCAATGATTGAGATTCAACTGGATGATCTCCATTAATCTCGGCCCGCCATCGCCTTCTTGTATGCAGGGCATTGGAAGCCACCCGTCGTATGGTCGTTTCCGTCCTCCGGTTTGCAGAGCAGGCATCGCGGTTGCTTCGTACAGTCCCTAGCAACGTGTCCTTCTTCGCCACATTTTCTACATAGACCGGATCTATCCGGACCTTTGCAGTTTCGCGCCTGGTGTCCAAACGCCATGCATTTGAAGCATCTCTCCATCTCTTTAGTGACCCGCGGAGTGAGTCTCAACGGGCACACCGACCATCCGACTTTCACCTTGCCCACCTCCACCATTTTGTTGGCAGCAACTGCTGGTAATCGTATCGCTGCTACTTGTGTACCACCGTACGCTTTCCTAAGCCGGATCGTCATCTGCACCTCACTCAGCATACATTGTGAGACAAGAGCCTCCCTCAGTTCGTCTTCCGACGTAATCTCGTCCAGGTCTCTGCACTCGACTACTGCTGCCTGTGTAAGAGCTCTTACGTTTGCTTCACTGCCCAAGGAATTGGCAACGAGCTCCCGGAAGGCCGAGCTTTTGATTGTTGGATCTTTCTTCAGCTCGAACAGCAACTCCCCTTCTGGGTACGCCTAGTCCTCACTACTTTCTCTCCCAAGTCCTTGAGATCCGGGTTTTCTCTTACTTTCCTTAGGATTGCTGCATACGTCGTCCTGTCGCTCGCTTCGATGATCAGGGCGTCGCCCTTGACCCTCTCCTGAGGAGTTCGACGTTTTCTTTCTTCTTCTGTTCCTTCTTCTTTTCCACAGTCACCTTCTGCTTCTTCCTCTTCTCTCGCTGGCTTTCTACGGTTTGCCATTCACCGTTCTTGGCGCCATCCTTTAGTACGTTAGCACAATCGTGCACGTTCCGCTGCTTCTTCGGGACTTCCTGCTCCCCTGGCGAGTCCCTGCTTCGCTTCTCCGTGCGAGTATTTTGGATGCTCATTGGTGTCTGCTGTGTGTCTGCTGCATGCTCCGCTCCCTCTCTCAGCGTTTTTCAGCTGCCTCAGCTCTTTTTTGAGCGCGTTCTGTCCGTGCTCGGCAGCTTTAACGGCGGATTTGATGCTCGTCACTAGAACCTTTATCTTAGTGTGGACATTGTGTTTGTCCTTCACGAAGTCATAAAGCTCGTTGACTCGCTTCCGCACTTCCATCAGGTTGGACCTCCCAAGTTGTAGTTCCTCCTGAATAACACTACTTGCCGATTATGGAGTGGACACCATATTCTCGGATCCTAGCTCCTGTTGGCCTGCCTGGTTCTCAGAAGTCTTGGCCAAACTGCTGGTACTTGCTACTACTGCCTGCGCCATCACTGGAGATCGCTGCAGCTTCCCACTTTTTGCGAAAACAATCGCTCCGCCTGCTCCTTCGTTGTTTTCTGTATTCGTTTCCATGTTAAAAGGGTCCCTCCGGCGGACCGTTATCTCTATCTGTTGTAGATAGTCGCTTCTTGTGATCCCGTGGGTGCCTTTGTAAATAATGAGGTCCATGCCAGGGATGACTACGATGCCTTATAGCACCGTGTTCAGAAACGGATCGACGTAGATCAGGAATGTTACATCTGAACCTACTATCCACCAGTATAGGTGACAGGTGTTGAGCGTTACCGGAGGCCTGCCAGGTTGTTTACTGGGACGGAGGCAGTCGAACCATTAGCCTGCCTGCCGTTTCAAAAAGATGTCACTCTTTTTTACTCAGGAAACAGAATAGCTCGACTGTCAGCCCATATACGCCTAATCCTATCCAAAAACCGAGAATCGTCCAATGTCGTTTGCCGTGACCAGTATACCATAATCAGGATCTTACTGGTATAAATCCTGATGTGCCAGTTGGCACTCCTCTTGGGCTTGTGTGCTTTGAGCGGCGCACGGTCGCTGTGATAGGGCCTGCTTGCAGACACATGCAGCTTTTTATAGAGGTTCAACAGAGCCCACTGTCAAACCCCACCACATCCTAGACAGGCCCCTCTAACTCGCAGTGGCCATGGGGAGGGGTCGTCAAGCCCTTGGACAAGGTCCCTGCTGCCCCAAAGTGTGTGTGTGTGTGTGTGTGTGTGTGTGTGTGTGTGTGTGTGTGTGTGTGTGTGTGTGTGTGTGTGTGTGTGTGTGTGTGTGTGTGTGTGTGTGTGTGTGTGTGTGTATGTGTGTGTGTGTGCGCGCAAAACTACTCAAAAAATGTCACTCATTTTTCGGGCACTTATCTTCAACCGATTTGCTCGCAACAATTTGCATTCGACGCAGAATCCTGTCCCATTGTTTCCTATTTGAAATTGGCCAGATCGGACTATGGGATCGAGAGTTATGGCCAAAATACGAATTCATACGAAAAAATCGCTTAAAAAATAAAATGTCACTCATTTTTCGGGCACTTATCCTCAACCGATTTGCTCGCAACAAGTTGCATTCGACGCAGAATCCTGTCCCATTGTTTCCTATTTTGAATTGGCCAGATCGGACTATGGGATCGAGAGTTATGGCCAAAATTCAAATTCATACGAAAAAATCGCGTAAAAAATGTCACTCATTTTTCGGGCACTTATTCTTAACCGATTTTCTCACAACAAGTTGCATTCGACGCAGAATGCTCTCCCATTATTTCCTATTGAAAATTGGCCGGGTCGGACTATGGGATCGGAAATTAGGGCCAAAATACAATTTATACGTAAAAATCGCGTAAAAAATGTCACTCATTTTTCAGGCACTTATCCTCAACCGATTTGCTCACAACAAGCTGCATTCGATGCAGAATCCTTTTCCATTGTTTCCTATTGAAAATTGGACAGGTCGGACTATGGGATCGAGAGTTATGGCCAAAATACGAATTCATACGAAAAAATCGCTTAAAAAGTAAAATGTCACTCATTTTTCGGGCACTTATCCTCAACCGATTTGCTCGCAACAAGTTGCATTCGACGCAGAATCCTGTCCCATTGTTTCCTATTTTGAATTGGCCAGATCGGACTATGGGATCGAGAGTTATGGCCAAAATTCAAATTCATACGAAAAAATCGCGTAAAAAATGTCACTCATTTTTCGGGCACTTATTCTTAACCGATTTTCTCACAACAAGTTGCATTCGACGCAGAATGCTCTCCCATTATTTCCTATTGAAAATTGGCCGGGTCGGACTATGGGATCGGAAGTTAGGGCCAAAATACAATTTATACGTAAAAATCGCGTAAAAAATGTCACTCATTTTTCGGGCACTTATCCTCAACCGATTTGCTCGCAACAAGTTGCATTCGACGCAGAATCCTGTTCCATTGTTTCCTATTGAAATTGGCCAGATCGGACTATGGGATCGAGAGTTATGGCCAAAATACAAAATCATACGTAAAAATCGTGTAATAAATGTCACTCATTTTTCGGGCACTTTTTCTTAACCGATTTGCTCACAACAAGTTGCATTCGACGCAGAATGCTCTCCCATTATTTCCTATTGAAAATTGTTCAGATCGGACTATGGGCTCGGAAGTTATGACCAAAATACCTTTTTGCCTTTCTCGTATACTAAGTATACGTAAAGGCTATAATTTCACTCCAAAACCAAACTTTTGATAGAAGGCTCGGAGACCCATAGTGTTATATACCAATCGACTCAGCTCGACGAATTGAGGTGATGTCTGTTTGTGTGTATGTATTTTTTTTTTTTTTTTTTTTTTTTTTACAAGGGAGAATGCATTTACACACTAACCCAGTACACGTGCATTGTAGTTGCCAAACTACCACACGGAAGTGTACTGGAGTGTCGGACTCGACCATACCGGTAATACCGACTAAACTCCCTTGGGCTCCACCATCGTTTCCCCCAGGAACTACCTCGCAGTACTACTTCTGGGGGGACGGCAGTACTAAGCGTACTCACTCATTATCGCTCACACAGGCACTCGTCCCACGCGAGACTGACTTGGGTGCTCGCACCCCATTCACTCCATTTGAGTCTTACTTGGATGCTCTCCCGGACGCTCCGCTGCCATGCCTCGAGGTGTCAATAGCGGTAACTGCCTGGGCCTACAGATATTGCGCTACGACACTCTGCCTCAGCACGAGCAGATCAATCACACCACTGCCGAAGCAGACCATACGCTACCCTGCCGAAGCAGGGACACTCCCCATGCACCACATGTGCACAACTGTAGGTGTGTGGGTACAACCCACTGCTACCCTGCCGCCGAAGCAGCTTCTCCAAAGACCATTCGCTCCATGTGACCCTTTTTCGGGTGCTCACTCTAACACTCCACTGCAATGCCTCGAGGTGTCGATGGGATACCTCGACTCCTGCCTCAGCATGTGCAGTCCATACTCAGACTTCTGCTGCGCTTTGTGGTGACAATAGCGGCGGAGACACGCTATGACACTCCTGCCTCAGCACAACCAGATCACTCACTCCCTGCCGAAGCAGCTCACGCGCTACCCTACCGAAGTAGGTACACTCCACAACTTATTCTAACACTCCACTGCCATGCCTCAAGGTGTCGATAGTGGTATGTGGGGACTAATCAACGATACTACGCTACGACACTCTTACCTTAGCATGTGCAGTCCATACCTCAGACTTCTGCTGCGCTTCGAGGTGACCATAGCGGCGGCGACTCGCTATGACACTCCTGCCTCAGCACAAACAGATCACTCACTCCCTGCCGAAGCAGCTCACGCACTCCCCTCCCGAAGTAGGGACCCCCCACATGCCAGTTGGCACTCCCTCCCTGGGCTTGTGCTTTTGAAGCGGCACACAGTCGCTTTGATAGAGTCCGCTTACGGGCACTTGTGGTTTTTTGGGAGGGATTTTAGCAGAGCCCACTGCTAAATCCCACCACGCCCTAGGCAGTTCTCCCTGACTCGCAGACAGCTGGGGAGGGGTCGTCAAGCCCTTGGACATCATGCTGTTCCTGCTGTCCCTGCTGCCCCCTGTGTATGTATGTATGTGTGTGTGTGTGTATGTGTGTATGTGTACAAATTTTGTAGACACACTTTTTGGAACTTAGCATTACCCGATTTACTCGCAACAAGTTGCATTCGACGGGGAATGCGGTCCCATTGTTTGCTATTGAAAATTGGCCTGATCGGACATTGCATTTCGGAATTATTGAAAAATCATTGTTTTTTTCCAAGGGTCCCCCCTTGGAAAAAAAATTTCAAAATCGAAAAAAAAATTTTTTTCGGGAATGGTGGAAATGCATAGTAATTAATGCAAAAACATGCAAAATGATAGAAATTATGCGATCTATCCCCCTAAAGTGCTTTTTTGACATTTCCTATGTGATTTTTTCAGTACATTTTACGATGCACGAGAAAGGCACCATCGCCGCTAGGTGGATTAATCTGGGTTTTTTAATATAAAAATCACAAAAAATGTCACCTATTTTTCGGACACCTAACCTTAATCGATTCACACGCAACAATTTGCAGTCGACGCAGAATCCTGTTCCATTGTTTCCTATTGAAAATTGGCTAGATCGGACTATGGGATCGGAAGTTATGGCCGAAACACCATTTTTGCCTTTTTATACGAAAAGGTTGTATGTTCGATCCAAAACCAAACTTTTACAGAAGGCCTGGAGACCCGTAGTGTTATATACCAATCGACTCAGCTCGACGAACTGAGATGATGTCTCTATGTGCGTGCGCGCACCAAAAGTGCGAAAAGTTTAGCTCACTTTTTTGGAACTTATCCTCAATCGATTTAATTCCAACAAGTTTCATTCGACGCGGAATCCTGTCGTATTGTTTTCTATTGAAAATTTGGAAGATCAGACCATGGGCACAGAAATTATGGCCAAAATATACTAAGTGTTATAAAAAGCGAGTAAAAAAGTCTAGCTCACTTTTAATGTACTTACCCTCAACCGATTTAATCACAACAAATTGCATTAGACGCGGAATCCTGTTCCATTATTTTCTATTGAAAGTTGGCCAGATTGGACTATTACCTTAGAAATTATGGCCAAAATACTTTTTGCCTTTCTTGTGCAACAAAGTTGAACCGAAAGGCTATAATTTCTTTCCGAAAACGAACTATCGGATGCTTTCACACTGATACACTTCCCAAGCAACCAGAAGTTCGGATAAAAAGGGCTATTTTGGCTTATTCAGCTCTCATTTTAAGTAATTTTTTGTATGTATGTAAGTGAACTTTAAAGTTCCGTTAAGGATGCTTGGAACTTGATGTGAACCATAGTGAACCAATTAGTTCGGTTAAGAGTAAATTTAAATAAAATTTGAACTTCTGGTTGCTTGGGTTCCCTCCCTCTTCATACGGGAGTTTGGCAGAAAGACGGTCATGAGATTTATATCATAACAAATATTGCCCTCTGCTCGCTTGATGGGAATGACATTTTCGTTTTCTTTTTGTGTAGTCGGAGTTTCAGTTCAACTAACATCCAAAAGTGATATCCTTAAAATATATGACTGGGTAAAATAAAACAGGGGTATGTACGTCAAAAAGATTGGAAAAGGAAACAAAAATGTCGAAATTCTGAAATGCTGAAAACCGAACCGAGGTCTCGCGACAATCGCATTTTCTCGCATTTCCGGATGTTGCAACTGCATCGCGAGTAGTGCGCAACTGTGCCATAGTCGGGCACCACTCGCGATGCAGTTGCGACATCCGGGAATGGGACAAAATATGATTTTCGGTTTTCAACTGGATCTACAATATCTTTGCCATAAATAATCTGATTTTCATAGAACGGACAAAGAAATTTGTCTTTTTTACTCCTAGCCACTAGCTCCTCTTTTTTCAAGCACACACATTTTACGAAGGTCGAGAAAGGCACCATCACCGCTAGGTGGATTAATCTGGGTTTTGGAGTGATCATATAGCCTTTACCGTATACTTAGTATACGAGAAAGGCAAAAACGTTACATTTTTGAAGATGGAAGCAATTTTATATCATATTAATAACTGGGAAAAGTTATTTTGTTGCCCAACTGAGTGTTTCAGTGTAAGTTTTGCGGACAGTATGCTAGCGTCGCTCCAGAATGTTGAGCAAACAAGCATTGAAAGTTACATCAAAACTGTAACTTTTTGCCTTTCTCGTATACTAAGTATACGGTAAAGGTTATATGATCGCTCCAAAAACAAACTTTTTATAGAAGGCCCGGAGACCCATAGTGTTATATACCAATCGACTCAGCTCGACGATTTGAGGTGATGTCTCTCTGTGTGTGTGTGTGTGTGTGTGTGTGTGTGTGTGTGTGTGTGATGTTTTTGTTTTTTTTTTTACAAGGGTTAAAGGCCATCAAAAATCTGAGCGACAGACACCTCGAGCATCCACACTATGCTCGAAGACGAACAAGGATGGGCTGCTCCCGACCTGATAAAAATGTACCTCCCGGATAAACTGGGTCCCTTATCCTCCTTGCCTCGATCCCCCCGGGACCACGGGATGCTGCGACTACTTCGGGGGGGCTGTGCTCATGCACTTCTTCTAAAATTCCGGCCCCTAGCTTAGGCTAGTTCGCCGACTGGCTTGCTGAGATCCACTGCTACGTTGTCTCGATCCCTCGGCGGTCGTACCGCAAACTTCCTCACTCGAATCCTCCTGACTTCCCCCGGCGTCGAGGGTGGTCCACCAGTTCCGGTGAAGGAAACTTCCGCACTGATGGTGCCCCGACTACCGGCGGCTATCGCAGGGGACGCTTTCGCGCATTGCGCCGTCTTCGTCTCCGGGTTGCAGAGGTGGTCCGACAGTTCCGGTGGTGGATGACGTCCGCACTGGCGGTGCCCTACATACCCGAAGCACTTCCTTCTTCTTTCTTCTTTCTTCAGCAGGTTGGCAATTCAAGTGCCGAGGTCGGTCCAACGATTCCGGTTGGCAGAAGACTTCCGGTTCGCTGGCGCCCCGACGACCCGAAACCAAACACTGCTCACTGTGCTGGATTTCGCTCCAAACCGACGCTTATTTGCTGGTCCCTTCTCCATTGGCGCTGCAGCTCTGATAGTATTTGCGTCACGACTCTGCTTACTGCATTCCACGTACCCTCATCGCGACACATTCGCTCTGCGATGTTGTCCGCCCGTAGGGCAGGCATTCCTCTACGTACTTCCGCAAACCTTGGGCAATCGAATACCACGTGTTCTGGAGTCTCCTCTATGTTGATACACGCCGGGCAGGATGGTGATGACGCATGGCCACACCGATGCAGATAGTGACGGAAACAGCCATGTCCGGAAAGGAACTGTGTGAGGTAAAAGTTCACCTCTCCATGCTCCCTATACACCCACGTCGACACATTGGGGATGAGCTGGTGGGTCCACCTTCCATTATCCGCATTGTCCCACTCCTGCTGCCACTTCACCATAGAGTCCAGTCTCACCGTCTTCCTCACATTTCTGGTATCTCTCCGTTGGTAACACTCGATATCCTCTGCTAGGGTTATGCAGATTGGAATCATCCCTGCGATAACGCAAACTGCCTCCGAGGAAATGGTTCGGTACGCACTCGCGACTCGAACGGCCATTAGGCGAAACACGCTGTTCAACTTTCTGCGGTTACGTTTCGTCTTGAGCGCAGCTCCCCAGGCTGGAGCTCCGTACCTCAGTATCGAGGATGCTATTGCTGCCAGAAGACGCCTACTGCTGCTTTTAGGACCACCCACGTTCGGCATGATCCTTGCAAACGCACTGACCATTTTAGATGCCTTTTCGCAGGAATAGTCTACATGGGTGTTGAAATTCAACCGGTCGTCGATCATCACTCCTAGATGCCTCAAAGCCCGCACGGACGGTATGTTGTGCCCTCCTATGGTAAGCTGGATCCGCTGGATCTCGCGGCAGTTGCTAACCAGCATCACTTCTGTTTTGTGGTGAGCAAGCTGCAGTTTGACTCCATTCATCCAGTTTTCAACTGCGTCGGTCGTCTCCGCCACCAGCATTTCTACCTCTTCCAGCGACTCTCCGGTTATCGTTAGAACGACATCATCCGCGAATTCGAAAAACTTCACGCCTTTGGGCAACTTCAGTTTTAGAACTCCGTTATACATAATGTTCCACAGCGTCGGGCCTAGAATGGAACCTTGCGGAACACCTGCGGTAACCCTAATCGACTTCTGCCCCGAATTCGTTTCGTAAACCAGGATCCGGTTCTGGAAGTAACTTTCAATGATTCTACACAAGTAGTCAGGAACCCGCATACCGTGCAGCGCTGCGGCGATAGCCTCCCAGCTGGCACTGTTAAAAGCGTTTTTGACGTCAATCGTTACTACAGCGCAGAATCGATTGCCGCGCCTCTTCTTCTTGGCCGCTTTCTCTGAAACTTCAATGACCGTCCTGATTGCGTCCACCGTCGATCTGCCTTTTCGGAATCAAATTGCATTTCCGATAAGCCGGTCTCGCCTTCAGTGAACTGCGTCAGCCGATTAAGGATAATCCTTTCCAGAAGCTTCCCCAGTGTATCCAGCAGGCATATGGGCCTATACGATGCTGGATTCCCCGGCGGTTTCCCTGGTTTCGGCAGCAGCACTAGTTTCTGGATCTTCCACCTATCCGGAAAGTTACCATCTGCTAGGCATTTCTGCAGCACCATCCTAAACAAATCTGGAAACGCCAGTATCGCAGTTTTAAGAGCCACGTTTGGAATTCCATCCGGACCCGGAGCTTTCTTCATCTTCAGACCTTTCGCCACTGATGACAGCTCATCGTTGGAGACTTGCATACCTGCAATGGTTACTCCGTCTTCATCTACGTACGGTGTAGGTGGCCACAACGTAGAATCATGCTGCGGGAAGAGACCATCAACGATGATCTTCAGCTTGTCCGGACACATTTCCGCTGGCGTCGCTGGACCCCTGATCCTCGCTGTTACGACCCGATAAGCGTTGCCCCAAGGATCAGCGTCAGCTTCTCGGCACAACTCCTTGAAGCAGTTGGATTGGCTGACTTTAATCTCCCGTTTGAAGGCCGATCTAGCTTCACGGAAGATTATCTTACGCTCCTCTCTGACTGTTTCAGACCTTGCTCTCTGAAAGTGTCTTCTGGCTCTGAGACACGCAGCACGAAGGCTAGCAAGAGTATCGTTCCACCAGTAATTTAGCCGCCGGCTTTTCCTTGGCTCCAGTCTCCTTGGCATCGTCGCATCGCATGCCCTCGCAAGAGTTTCTGTCAGCTCGTCTGCATCGAGATTTGTAGCGCCGCTGTCCGCTCGGAGTGCTTCGATAAAAGATCTTTGTCGAAGTCCTTCGCCTTCCATTTTCGCCCGCTATTCCTAATCTCTCGCCGTACCGTCGGCATTCGTGTTCCAACACAATACCGGATCGCCTGATGATCACTATGTGTATAGTCCTCACTAACTCTCCAGTTCATGTTCCTCACCAGCGACGGACTGCAGAACGTGACGTCGATGATGGACTCCTTGCCATCTCTGCGAAATGTACTAACGGTACCTTCGTTGCACAGCCTGACGTCCAGCTTTGCCAACGACTCCAGCAAACTGTAACCTCTGGGGTTAGTCAGCCTGCTTCCCCACTCCACTGCCCAAGCGTTAAAGTCGCCTCCTATGATTACCGGTTTTCGGCCGATCAGCTTCTCCGTGAGTGAGTTCAGCATCCGGTTATACTGCTCCAAAGTCCATCTTGGGGGTGCGTAGCAGCTACACACGAAGATCCCGTTGATTTTGGAGATAACGAAACCTTCGCTTGAGCTGTCTACCACTTCTTGAATAGGGAATTTGCCCATCACTTGGATAGCTGCAATCCCCGATGAATCCGCCACCCAGTTGCCGTTGTCAGGAGGGATCCGATACGGTTCAGCAATAATTGCCACGTCACACATTGCTTCTGTTGTCGACTGCCACAACAGTTGCTGTGCGGTGTCGCAATGATTGAGATTCAACTGGATGATCTCCATTAATCCCGGCCTGCCATCGCCTTCTTGTATGCAGGGCATTGGAAGCCACCCGTCGTATGGTCGTTTCCGTCCTCCGGTTTGCAGAGCAGGCATCTTGGTTGCTTCGTGCAGTCCCTAGCAACGTGTCCTTCTTCACCACATTTCCTACATAGACCGGATCTATCCGGGCCTTTGCAGTTTCGCGCCTGGTGGCCAAACGCCATGCATTTGAAGCATCGCTCCATCTGCTTGGTGACTCGTGGGGCGAATCTCAACGGGCACACCGACCATCCTACTTTTACCTTGCCCGCCTCCACCATTTGGTTGGCAGCCTCTGCTGGTAGTCGTATCGCTGCTACTTGTGTGCCACCGTACGCTCTCCTCAGTCGAACCGTCATTTGCACTTCCCCCAGCTTGCATTGTGAGACCAGTGCATCCCTCAGTTCGTCTTCCGTCGTGATCTCGTCCAGGTCTCTGCACTCGACCACTGCTTCCTGCGTTAGAGCTCTTACGTTACCGTCACTGCCCAATGAATTGGCAATGAGCTCCCGGAAGGCCGAGCTCTTGATCGTGGGATCCTTCTTCAGCTCGAACAGCAACTACCCCTTCTGGGTACGCCTAGTTCTCACCACTTTCTCACCCAAGTCTTTTAGCTCCGGGTCCTCTCTCACTTTCTTCAGGATCGCTGCGTACGACGTTTTATCGCTCGCTTAGACGATCAGGGCATCACCTTTAACTCTCTCCCGAGGAGAACGACGTTTTCTTTTCTTCTGTTCCTTCCTCTTTTCCACATTCTCCTTCTGCTGCTTCCTCTTCTCCCGCTGGTTTTCCACGGTCTGCCACTCACCATCCTTGACACGTTCCTTCAGAACGCTGGCAAAGTCTTGCACGTTCCGTTGCTTTTTCGTGCCTTCCTGCTCTCCAGGCAAATCCCTTCCTCGTTTTTCCGTGCGAGTGGTTCGGGGACTTTTGGGTGCCTGCTGTGTCTCAACTGCTGTATGCTGTGTGTGTGTGTGTGTGTGTGTGTGTGTGTGTGTGTGTGTGTGTGTGTGTGTGTGTGTGTGTGTGTGTGTGTGTGTGTGTGTGTGTGTGTGTGTGTGTGTGTGTGTGTGTGTGTGTGTGTGTGTGTGTGTGTGTGTGTATGTGTGTGTGTGTATGTGTGTGTGTGTGCGCAAAACTACTCAAAACAATGTCACTCATTTTTCGGGCACTTATCCTTAACCGATTTGCTCGCAACAAGTTGCATTCGACGCAGAATCCTGTCCCATTGTTTCCTATTTGGAATTGGTCAGATCGGACTATGGGATCAAAAGTTATGGCCAAAATACAAATTCATACGAAAAAATCGCTTAAAAAAAGTCACTCATTTTTCGGGCACTTATCTTCAACCGATTTGCTCGCAACAAGTTGCATTCGCTGCAGAATCCTGTCCCATTGTTTCCTATTTGAAATTGGCTAGATCGGACTATGGGATCGAAAGTTATGGCCAAAATACAAATTCATACGAAAAAATCGCGTAAAAAAAGTCACTCATTTTTCGGGCACTTATCTTCAACCGATTTGCGCGCAACAAGTTGCATTCGACGCAGAATCCTGTCCCATTGTTTCCTATTTGAAATTGGCTAGATCGGACTATGGGATCGAAAGTTATGGCCAAAATACAAATTCATACGAAAAAATCGCTTAAAAAAAGTCACTCATTTTTCGGGCACTTATTCTTAACCGATTTGCTCGCAACAAGTTGCATTCGCTGCAGAATCCTGTCTCATTGTTTCCTATTGAAAATTGGCCAGGTCGGACTATGGGATCGGAAGTTATGGTCAAACTACCTTTTTTGCCTTTCTCGTATACTAAGCATACGGTAAAGGCTATATGATCGCTCCAAAAACAAACTTTTTATAGAAGGCCCGGAGACCCATAGTGTTATATACCAATCGACTCAGTTCGACGAATTGAGGTGATGTCTGTGTGTGTGTGTGTATGTGTGTGTGTGTGCGCGCAAAACTACTCAAAAAAATGTCACTCATTTTTCGGGCACTTATCTTTAACCGATTTGCTCGCAACAAGTTGCATTCACTGCAGTATCCTGTTCCATTGTTTCCTATTTGAAATTGGCTAGATCGGACTATGGGATCGAAAGTTATGGCCAAAATACAAATTCATACGAAAAAATCGCGTAAAAAAAGTCACTCATTTTTCGGGCACTTATCTTCAACCGATTTGCGCGCAACAAGTTACATTCGACGCAGAATCCTGTCCCATTGTTTCCTATTTGCAATTGGCCAGATCGGACTATGGGATCGAAAGCTATGGCCAAAATACAAATTCATACGAAAAAATCGCATAAAAAAGTCACTCATTTTTCGGTTACTTATCTTTAACTGATTTGCTCGCAACAAGTTGCATTCGCTGCAGAATCCTGTCCCATTGTTTCCTATTTGAAATTGGCTAGATCGGACTATGGGATCGAAAGTTATGGCCATAATACAAATTCATACGTAAAAATTGCGTAAAAAATGTCACTCATTTTTCGGGCACTTATCCTTAACCGATTTGCTCGCAACAAGTTGCATTCGCTGCAGATTCCTGCCCCATTGTTTCCTATAGAAAATTGGCCAGCTATGGCTAAAATGCAAACTTTTACGAAAAAATCGCGTAAAGAATGTCACTCATTTTTAGGCATTTATCTTCAGATTATTTGCTCGCAAAAAGTTGCATTCGACGCATAATCCTGTCCCAATGTGTCCTATTGAACATTGGCCAGATCGAAATATGGGATCGGAAGTTATGGCCGAAACACCATTTTTGCCTTTTGTCTACAAAGTATACGAAAAGGCTATACCGTGCATCAGGATTTTGTTTTTACACGATTTTTTTTCGCTCGTATTTTTGATCGTATGACTTCAATTTGCCACCAAACTCTTCGCAACATGTTTCGAAAAATCCAGAATAAATCGAAGAAAAATCACATGATAATTAATATACGTTAAACATTTAGGATGAGTGGAAAATTGAGAAAATGTAAATCGCGTAAAAACAAAATCCAGTGTATTCATAATTCGGACACTTAAGGACTTTTTTAGACAAATTAAGAATTTAATCACAAGCTACTAACCAAGTCCATCCAAGTACAGTTTAATCCGAAAGGCAAGAGCCAAAGCATTCGATTCTCAAGTTAATATTCGTTCGTCGCAGTCTATAAAATGCACTAAAACTAGAATTCTTCGACTACTTTTAGAACCAAACTTCGGACCCACGCACGCACTGTTTCATATTTCGGACACGTTGGACAGCTAATTTCCACATAATATTAAATGCAAATGTTTATTTATTATTTATTTCTCGTTAATTTATTCTGTTTGCCTTTCAAATAAACAGTTGCTTCAAAACGATATGGCTAACTGTGCCCCAAATATTACAAAATTACTTCCAAACATGTATCCTTCCGGACGAGAAAGTTGAAACATTTCTGTGAAATATTTCAAAAAATCTTCCATGAAAATTTGGATGTCCGAAGTTTGTGTGCGTCCGAAATATGAATTTTCACGGTATGTTCGCTCCAAAACCAAACTTTTGACCCATAGTGTTATATACCAATCGACTCAGCTCGACGAACTGAGAGGATGTCTCTGTGGGTGTATGTATGTGTGTGCAGTGCGCGCACCAAAAGTGCGAAAAGTTTAGCTCACTTGGTACTTATCCTACAGATTTACTTGCAACAAATTCCATTCGACGCGGGATCCTGTCGTATTGTTTTCTATTGAAAATTTGGAAGATCGGACTATGGGCACAAAAAATATGGCCAAAATGCTTTATGTTATAAAAAACATCCAAATGTGATATCCTTAAAATATATAACTGGGTAAAATAAAACAGGGGTATGTACATCAAAAAGATTGGAAAAGGAAAAAAATTGTAGAAATTCTTATTAGCATATTGTAGATCAAGTTGAAAACCGAAACGAGATCTCGCGATTTCAACTGGATCTTCAATATCTTTGCTTAAAATAATCCAATTTTCATATAACGGACAAAGAAGTTTTTCTTTTTTACTCCTAGCTACTAGCTCATCTACTTTCAAGCGAACACATTTTACGTAGGTCGAGAAAGGCACCATCACCGCTAGGTGGATTAATCTGGGTTTGTATTTTGCTATTATTTTCATTATGTAATACAAAAATTCTTCCACATTCGCATAGTATGATGGTTTTAAAAATGTTTATAGGTACCAACTATTTTGACCCTTTGTTAATTATAGTATAGCAGTATAGTAAAGAAAGACGTAAGTCAAACGTCAAAAGTATAACTGAATGTTTTCCATCTACTCGGTAAAATAAATTAGTTTTACGCTTCGGAAGTATATCAATTGCTTTTTTGCCTTTCTCGTACAACAAAGTTGTACCGAAAGGCTATCATTTCACTCCACAAACGAAATGTTTTATTGAAGGCCCGGAGACCCATAGTTTTAATATCAATCGACTCAGCTCGACGAGCTGAGCAAATGTCCGTCTGTCCGTGTGTATGTATGTGTGTATCTGTGTGTGTATGTGTGTGCACAAAATCTTAGAAAAATATTAGACAACTTTTCATATAGTAATCGGTTACCGATTTTCTCGCAACAAGTTTCATTCGATAGAGGGCAAAGTTGATCACTATTGAATTTGATAACGAACGACCATTGCGTTTAAAAGTTATGGACAGAATGGTACATCGAACCTTATGTAGCACATTAATTCACTATTCGGTGAATTAAGTTGGTTTTTGCCTTTCTCGTACAACAAAGTTGTACCGAAAGGCTATCATTTCACTCCAAAATCGAACTTTTTATAGAAGTCTCGGAGACCCATGATGTTATATACCAATCGACTCAGCTCGTCGAGCTAAACAAATGTCTGTCTGTCCGTGTGTTTGTGTGTGTGTGGGTGGATGTGTGTGTGTGTGTGGATGTGTGTGTGTGGATGTGTGTGTGTGGACACGAAAACCAAAAAAACATTAGCCACTTTTTCATATACCGTGGACCCCCGGTAATATGACCGCTTTTAATCTGAACACTTTTTAATTTGAACCCCGTTGGTTTGAACATCGTTTAAATTAAAAATGGTTCAAACGTCATTTAGAACGTGGAATCGAGAGAAGAAAAATGATACATCGCGAAACGGAACGCAGAATCAAAACAAACCAGCAAAGAGAGCGGCCAGAAACCAGTTTTTCTGATGCAAATAGAGTAACCAGAAGTTCAAATTAAAAATGAACCCCGGTAATTTGAATGAGGTACCGTTCAAATGATCGGGGGTTCACGGTAGTAATTGTTAACCGATTTTCTCGCAACAAGTTGCATTCGACGGGGGACAAACCCTAGTTGATCACTATTGAGTTTGATAACGATCGACCATTGCGTTTAAATGTTATTAAGAAAATGGAATCGAACTATGTAAGCGCCATATAAGGTTGGTGTCTTGGCTAAATGCGAGAAAGGCAGTGTCACCACTCGGTGAATTAAGTTGGGTTTTTTTGCCTTTCTCGTACAATAAAATTGTACCGAAAGGCTATCATTTCACTCCAATTTCGAACTTTTTATAGATGTCTCGGAGACCCATGATGTTATATACCAATCGACTCAGCTCGTCGAGCTAAACAAATGTCTGTCTGTCCGTGTGTATGTGTGTGTGTGCACACGAAAACCGAAAAACATTAGCCACTTTTTCATAGAGCAAATCTTAACCGATTTTCTCGCAACAAGTTGCATTCGACAGGCGACAAAGCCTTGTTGATCACTATTGAATTTGATAACGATAAACCATTGCGTATAAAAGTTATTAAGAAAATGGATTAGAACTATATAAGCGCCATATAAGGTTGGTGTCTTGGCTAAATACGAGAAAGGCAGTATCGCCACTCGGTGAATTAAGTTGGGTTTTTAATAATCATAACTGATTCATATTTCTTCCCACGGTGGTTGGCTTCCAAAATATAAAACTACTTCTAATAATTTGTTTGTGTTCTACTCATTTGATAATATCACTATTAATAAGTAACCTGAAGTGACAATCGACCTTAACAAACAGTTTTTGGTTGTTACTACTAAATTTTATTTACATCATCCTCAACATTTGCGTTTTCCCTTCATATCTACATCTATTTTTATTAGCTACCGGCTGGGTTTTCACATTATTTTCATATGTGCAACTCATTTCCGATTATTCTACATATGAGGCCGTATTGTGAAGATATTTACAATGTATCTTAACTTTTTTGTCCTGCTCCTTTGAATTTTTACAAAGCAACGTTCTTACCTTTCATTTCTACGCCAATTTGATCAAAGCTCGAGCAGTTCTTGCTCTAATTTTAAAACAGTAAAAATCAAAGTAGTGGATATTTACCATTTCAATCCTTGTCCTTGTCATAAAAAAAATAGAAATAAATGACATTAATAATGTTCATAGGAAGAGATATCAAACGAAAAATTGGATGTATGCTCAATGCTGTTGCATCTTATAGGCCTTTTTTTGCAATAATTCCCAAATAACTACAAACCGGAAAAAAAATTTCAATCTTTTTGTACCCTTATTGATAACAGAACCGAAAACACTATTGAAACACATAAAACGAAAATTTCAGAAAATTTAATTGCCTTTGAAAGGTGTATTCTCAATTTTGCGATTAACTGTATTTGAAATTTTTCCGGCAATTCCCACAGAAACTTTAATATAAATTCCTTCCGAAAGTCGCCTATTTTGTTATTTTTTTTTTTCAAGTTGCGCTCCTGGAAATTCTACCACTACTTCTCTTGCCTTATCTTCTTCGAGTTCCTCCAGGAGTTTCCGCGGCAATTACTTCAAGAATCCTTAAATAAATCCCTAGATTGATTTCCCAAGAAAAAATTCGGCAATTTTTACACTCACAGATAGACAGATAGAGAGATCACAATCTGCTCTCTTTGCATAGCTTGAGGAAACCGCCCATTTTTTTTTTCTTCGAAAAAATCCAAGTCAATATTTGCGTGATTCAAGTTATCGCTTTTCCTATGAAACCAAATCTTTTAATTAAATTTTATTAAATTTAACCATTCTTTTGGGTCTATTTTTTCACTGTTTGAAACTAAAGTGGTTTCAAAATATTCACCATGCAGGAAGAGAAACTATAAATAATTCTGCACAGTCCTGCAAAATCCATCTTCGTCAAAAGCCAGATTTTACCTTTACCAGTCCCATGATGGCCCATTTAGGTTATGGCTAGATTTAGCCAGCTGTCATTGCAGCAAGGAAGTGCTACAATGGTGCTACAATAGTGAAGTCCCATTCTTAGAAAGTTTTTCGATCAAACTGAAAGTTTAAAAAAATACACGTATTTTAAAGTGCCCCATTTCTAAATGATCTGGTCTTTATGTAAGACCGTTGTGAAGGTGGCTGGGTTCGCTTCCGGACCGGTTCAGAAAGTTTTTTCAACTTCTCCGGGCATAAGAGTTCCATCGTGTTATGCTCATTCTATATTGTAGTTGCAAAAATAAAATATTTTTTTATGCCTGGAGATGATTATTATTTATTATTCAGAAACCGACGTGATATAAGCATTTTTACATTGTACACACGCATCACAAATGAAAGCCGATGAAAATAATCTTGCAAGCTTTCGATTATGTATTACTGATAAAACGTTGTTAAAAGCTTCTGCTCAGATTCGTATTCTGACTAACTTTGTATGGTAGTATGTAGTACCAAGCTGAGTTTTGTTGCAATTCAGAAAATTAACATCCTCGTCCTCTACGTAACATTTTATTTTTACTTAATTCAATGGCAAGCCAGTTACTTTTTAATAGAGATTTTCTTCGATGACGTTGCTCAAGCCAATAGTGATTAACAAGTGCACATGTTGCAAGTTTTCTTCTGTAGCAAACGCTTATGATAACATAACGATTTGCATAATTACAGTTGGTGCGCACGGCACCAATTACCGATCATAATTGGGTCATCGAAAAGCCTGTCAACAACCAACCGTTGCGCAAGTTTACTTTCATTTCGAAACCGACAGCCTGCTGGTCGCACTATGTAGCATACCTACGAAGGCAGATCGTTCACTTTTGTAACACTAAGTTCCAATATCACATTGATATGTAAATGGTTTTGTTTGACGGTGATTAAGGATGAAAAGGTACAAGTTTGAAGCATCTCGTTCGTTTCATCCCTTCAATGAATCATGCTTCTATGGTGTTTTTTCATCATAGAGACATTTGGTAACGGAAAACTAAATCCAACGAACAAGTTGCTTAAACCAGTGCAACGGGATACAGCATACGATTGTTCATTACCGAATTAAATTGAAATGCCTTACAAAAAAACTACCGCCTTAGTGGAAAGTTTATGATCTGAATTGTGCTTGAACTGTTCGGCGGTGCTTAACCTTTATTTTGAATAGCGCGAATTCAACACATGCCTTTATACCTACGCACGCATCAGTCAGCAATGATCTTAGTTGGTGTAGGCGAAAGTAGACAACATTGAGACTGTAGTTGAGCTTGCTGTTACTGATGGATCTGGGTGACATAATATTCTTTATGCAAAGCATGGTGATATGCTTTTTACTCTGATTTCAAAACATAACTAAATCATCCATTTCGGGTCCGTTTTAAATAACTCAAACATTGGGTAGAGGAACAGAGCAAACGGTGGAAACAACAATGAGCCTGAGGCACTAATATAGACTACATCTATGAAATATTTCGACTTAAACGCCTATTGATGGACGAAACCTGTCTCACCATTAGCCATTTTCTCCTATACATGCATAGACGGTACCATGGTAGATCTTTTTGCTCTCACTTATTGCTGCCTTGAATTTCTTCTTCTATTAACCAATTATGCTCCAGCTTTAAGTAAATACTCTCAACAAGCAGCAACAACAAAAAAACGAAGAAAAAAGTCGAGAAAACAATGATTACCGCTCGTTTATTCATTATCGCACCACACCGCCCCGAAAGTCGATTTGCCGACTGCAATATAGTCTTGGGGCTGATGAGTCCGTTTTGGTGCTGATTGGGGAAGCTACTTTTTTTGGGAAGCGATAAAAAGTGAGAACGTGTTTCGGGGATTGGAGTCTTTAAAGGCGTGCGCAAGGGCCGATCTAAAATTACTTATTTTTGGCATGACACGATTAACATACTTCTAGAATGTGTTGTATAAAAAAATGAACTTTTTATGAATATTCGTAGAAGATAAAAATATTGCGAATTTTTAATGGTGGGTAAATACTAAGCATAATTAAGTAACAGGTAACTTCAAGATCATGTACGTACATGGTACATAAAAAGTACGATTTACGTAGTATAAGTAATTCACATTACTTTAAAGGGCTTTGATAGATTCGCTCAAACTTTAACTGTTGGTATTCCTCGAAAGGAGTTAGTAAGGTTTGAGTTGCTTAGGTAGAATTTTCAAAAGATGCTCTTGATATTGTTGCATGTTACTAGTTCATAAAATGGTTTAAAAACATTAAAATTGAATTCAATTATATAAGTATCACATTACATACCTTTATAGGAAACAACATCCCCGAAGGTTTATTTAACTCAATGTTTACCTAAGCACGCAATGGTACCTACCCATTTTCCCACGTTTTAAGTATCAGTCAACCTTTACAGCGCATGCTTGTAGACGTCCGTTTAAAAATATATTGCATAGGTTAATTCGTGAAGAGGAGGAATTGAACGCATCATGAATGAAAGTTGAAGCTCTCTGTCGGTGGCAAATGTGCTGCTCCTTATCTGAGTGCATCATGGGAAAAGAAACAAATGCGATGGAAAATGACGAGGCGGACTCGATTTAATGATGACTTTGGAAGGTTGAATAATTTTCAAGTGCCAACACTGCAGACGGGTTAAGTGATGCCTACACGATTAAACCTAAAAGCATTACAAGAAATGTTGACCTTTTGGCGGAAAGAGTTAGGTAATGGTACAAAACCAAATTTTTGTATCCTGTACTCGATGGACAAAGAAGACAAAGGAGACAAAGAATACAAAGAAGACAAAGAAGACAAATAAGACAAAGAATACAAAGAATACAAAGAATACAAAGAAGAGAAAGAAGACAAAGAAGACAAAGAAGACAAAGAAGACAAAAAAGACAAAGAAGACAAAGAAGACAAAGAAGACAAAGAAGACAAAGAAGACAAAGAAGACAAAGAAGACAAAGAAGACAAAGAAGACAAAGAAGACAAAGAAGACAAAGAAGACAAAGAAGACAAAGAAGACAAAGAAGACAAAGAAGTAGAGTACCCTGCGTCGAATGCAACTTGTTGCGAGTAAATCGGTTAAGGATAAGTACCTGAAAAATGAGTGACATTTTTTTTTGGGTGGGTGCGCACAGACACACACACATACACACAAACACACACACACACACACGTACACACAGACATCACCTCAATTCGTCGAACTGAGTCGATCGGTATATAACACTATGGGTCTCCGGGCCTTCTATAAAAAGTTTGTTTTTGGAGCGATCATATAGCCTTTACGTATACTTAGTATACGAGAAAGCCAAAAAGAAGACAAAAAAGACAAAGAAGACAAAAAAAACAAAGAAGACAGAGAAGACAAAGGAGACAAAGGAGACAAATAAAACAAAAAAGACAAATAAAACAAAGAAGACAAATAAAACAAAGAAGACAAAGAAAACAAAGAAGACAAAGAAAACAAAGAAGACAAAGAAGACAATAAAGACAAAGGAGACAAAGGAGAAAAAGGAGACAAAAGAGACAATGAAGACACAGAAGACAAAGAAGACAAAAAAGACAAAGGAGACAAAGAAGACAAAGAAGACAAAGAAGACAAAGAAGACAAAGAAGGCAAAGAAGACAAAGAAGACGAAAAAGACAAAAAAGACAAAGAAGACAAAGAAGACGAAGAAGACAAAGAAGACAAAGAAGACAAATAAGACAAAGAAGACAAAGAGGACATTGAAAGGTCACGAAGGTGGCAAATGTGAAGCAAAAAATGCGTAAACAAATTCAAAAGGAATAAAACATGTTTTTATTAGGAAGTTCCTCCGGGAACTCCTTCGGAAGTTCCTCCGGGAGCTCCTTCGGAAGTTCCTCCGGGAACTCCTTCGGAAGTTTCTCCGGGAACTCCTTCGGAAGTTCCTCCGGGAACTCCTACGGAAGTTCCTCCTTGAACTCCTACGGAAGTTCCTCCGGGAACTCCTTCGAAGTTCCTCCGAACTCCTTCGGAAGTTCCTCCGGGAACTCCTTCGGGTGTTTCTCCGGGAACTCCTTCGGAAGTTCCTCCGGGAACTCCTACGGAAGTTCCTCCTTGAACTCCTACGGAAGTTCCTCCGGGAACTCCTACGGAAGTTCCTCCGGGAACTCCTTCGGAAGTTCCTCCGGGAACTCCTTCGGAAGTTCCTCTCGGAACTCCTTCGGAAGTTCCTCTCGGAACTCCTTCGGAAGTTCCTCCGGAAGCTCCTTCGGAAGTTCCTCCGGAAACTCCTTCGGAAGTTCCTCCGGAAACTCCTTCGGAAGTTCCTCCGGGAACTTCTTCGGAAGTTCCTCCGGAAACACCTTCGGAAATTCTTCCGGGAACTCCTTCGGAAGTTCCTCCGGGAACTCCTTCGGAAGTTCCTCCGAGAAATCCTTGGGAAGTTCCTCTCGGAACTCCTTGGGAAGTTCCTCTCGGAACTCCCTCGGAAGTTCCTCCGGGAACTCCTTCGGAAGTTCCTCAGGGAAATCCTTCGGAAATTCCTCCGGGAACTCCTTCGGAAGTTCCATAAGGAACTCCTTCGGAGGTTCTTCCGGAAACTCCTTCGGAAATTCCTTGGGGAACTCCTTCGGAAGTTCCACCTGGAACTCCTTCGGAAGTTCCTCCAGGAACTCCATCAAAAGTTCCTTCAAAAACTCCATCGAAAGTTCCTCCAGGAACTTCTTTGGAAGTTCCTCTGCGAACCTCTTCGGAAGTTCCTCTAAGAACTCCTTCGGAAGTTCCTCCAGGAACTTCTTCGGAAGTTCCTCTAGAAACTTCTTCGGAAGTTCCTCTAGGAACCACTTCGGAAATTCCTCTAAGAACCTCTTCGGAAGTTCCTCTAGGAACCAATTCGGAAGTTCCTCCGGGAACTCCTTCGGAAGTTCCTCCGGGAACTCCTTCGGAAGTTCCTCCGGGAACTCCTTCGGAAGTTCCTTCGGGAACTCCTTCGGAAGTTCCTTCCGGAACTCCTTCGGAAGTTCCTTCAGGAACTCCTTCGGAAGTTCCTTCGGGAACTCCTTCGGAAGTTCCTTCGGGAACTCCTTCGGAAGTTCCTTCGGGACTCCTTCGGAAGTTCCTCCGAACTCCTTCGGAAGTTCCTCCAGGAACTCCTTCGGAAGTTCCTCAGGAACTCCTTCGGAAGTTCCTCCGGAACTCCTTCGGAAGTTCCTCCGGGAACTCCTTCGGAAGTTCCTCCGGGAACTCCTTCGGAAGTTCCTCCGAGAAATCCTCCGGTAGTTCCTCCGGGAACTCCTACGGAAGTTCCTCCGGGAACTCCTACGGAAGTTCCTCCGGGAACTCCTACGGAAGTTCCTCCGGGAACTCCTACGGAAGTTCCTCCGGGAACTCCTACGGAAGTTCCTCCGGGAACTCCTACGGAAGTTCCTCCGGGAACTCCTACGGAAGTTCCTCCGGGAACTCCTACGAAAGTTCCTCCGGGAACTCCTACGGAAGTTCCTCCGGGAACTCCTACGGAAGTTCCTCCGGGAACTCCTACGGAAGTTCCTCCGGGAACTCCTACGGAAGTTCCTCCGGGAACTCCTTCGGAAGTTCCTCCGGGAACTCCTACGGAAGTTCCTCCGGGAACTCCTACGGAAGTTCCTCCGGGAACTCCTACGGAAATTCCTCCGGGAACTCCTACGGAAGTTCCTCCGGGAACTCCTACGGAAGTTCCTCCGGGAACTCCTACGGAAGTTCCTCCGGGAACTCCTACGGAAGTTCCTCCGGGAACTCCTACGGAAGTTCCTCCGGGAACTCCTACGGAAGTTCCTCCGGGAACTCCTACGGAAGTTCCTCCGGGAACTCCTACGGAAGTTCCTCCGGGAACTCCTACGGAAGTTCCTCCGGGAACTCCTACGGAAGTTCCTCCGGGAACTCCTACGGAAGTTCCTCCGGGAACTCCTACGGAAGTTCCTCCGGGAACTCCTACGGAAGTTCCTCCGGGAACTCCTACGGAAGTTCCTCCGGGAACTCTTACGGAAGTTCCTCTGGGAACTCAGACGGAAGTTCCTCCGGGAACTCCTACGGAAGTTCCTCCGGGAACTCCTTTGGAAGTCCCTCCGGGAACTCCTTCGTAAGTTCCTCCGGGAACTCCTTCGGAAGTTCCTCCGGGAACTCCTTCGGAAGTTCCTTCAGGAATTCTTCCGAAAGTTCCTCCGGGAATTCCTCCGGAAGTACCTCCAGAAATGTTTTGAGGAGTTCCTCCGGCGGAAGTTCCTCATGGAATTCTTCCTGAAGTTTCTCCAAGATCTTCTTGGGAAATTTCTCCAAGCATTCCAAGTTCCTCTAATGTTTCTCCAGGAATTCATATGGAAATTCCTTTAGGAATTTCTCAGAAGCTCCTCTAGGAATTCTTCCGCTAGCTCCTTCGAAAATTCTCAGGGAAGTTTCTCCAAAGATTCCTCCGTAAGCTTTTATATAAATGCTTTCTCCAAGAATAGCTTCGAAATTTGCTCGGGAAATCACCGAGAAGTCCTGTAATTTCTTAAATAATTACCAATAGAATTTCTCCTGGAATTCTTTTGAAGTTCCTACAAAAAATACTTCTAGAACACTTCGTAAATTACTTCGCAAACTCTTCAGAAATTGAGGAGTCAGATATTTCTTCTGAATTCCTTCCGAAATTCACATGGAATTCCACTAAACCTACCTTCCAGGAATTCTGTCGAGAAATTGTTCAGGAATTCTTGAAGTACTTCTTATGGAAATTTAATTGCGAAATCGTGATCTAGAAAACCTATAGCTGGAACCCGGAAATTCCTACCCTAAAATTCAATCAAGGATTCTCCCCGAAAGTCGTTCACAAATAAATCTCCTGTAAATTAATTTTCCTGGAATTTCTCTAGGAATTCTTTCGAAAATTTCTCCAAGACCTCCTTCACAAAATCCTCTACCTGGAAATTCCTTTGGAAATTATTTAAGTGATTCCCTCGGCAATTTCCACGGAAACTTTTTCAGTATCTCTCCAAGAACTCGCACAGAAAACCCCACAGGATTTTCCCGGGAAGCTCACTAGAAAACTCCTCCGACGTACCCGACGTTCAATAAAGAAATTATCTTGCTTTTTCTTCAGAGACTTCTTTAAAAATTCTCCAAGCCTTTTCATAAAAATGCTTGCAAGAATATCCGCGAAAATTCCTTAAAGAACTGTTCCAGAAATATGTCTATATGTTCTCCTGGAAATTTCGCTCATTAGATCTTGAAGAATTTAATACAGAATGTTATGCAGAAAACCGCGAGAAGATTAGAGTTTGCCCGGCTAAGTTATTAGCATTTCTCTGAAGTGTGGTTTAAGCAAATTTCGTTTCTTTTACCTTTGAAAAGAAATAAATTCACCCCTACAACACTTCAGTAAAATGCTAATATCTTTGCCCAATAAACTCTAATCCTCTCGCGGTTTTCAGCATACCATTCTGTATTCAATTCTACAGGAAAGAGGATCATTGTTCTTGATCGTAAATTGTGCGGTCCAACTGCAAATCACTGTATTTGGATGATTCTGCATACATTTTTCCATATAAACTTCCAACGAGTTTAGCACCGACCAAACGTTGACCGATTTGGCTGAAATTCTGTCCAGAGCATCAGGGAATCAAATAGAACCGAATAAGAGGGCGGCTCATCAAACAAGTTGAAAAAGTGTTTTTTGAGCCACCCTACTCTACATCCACCGGAACCCATCTGTCCCTGTTGCATTTACTCAAGCAGCTATTAAGAAACAATTCCAGCCTGAACAAGGCCCATGAAACTATTCTGCAAGACAAGGACGGGGTGGCTGAAATTCTAAAAAATTACATTTCTGATGCTCTCTTGTACGAGCTTCTAATCGGACTTGTGCTGATCCAAAAGGAGAAATCTCTATTTCTGTCATCTTTTGATTGGAACAAACACTTCATATCTCTTCTACATGCCCTCGACAATTTTAATCGTCTGACACTAGACCTGTGCGCCGGTCATATAATCGGCGGCGGCGGCGTGGTGGTCCCTTTTGCCCCGGCGGCGGCGGCGTCACGGCGGCGCGCCGTTGGTTTTCATCGGCGGCGGCGGCGGCGTGAACCGGCGTGGATGAAAAAATCAATGGTTGAAAAAATCAATTTTACCGCGGATTTTTGAAATTGGTTAAATATGCCAGAAAAGTTATTAGCAGAGTTCCTGAAAGAATTTCTGAAGTAAAAACGAGATTATTCTTGGAACTCCTAATTACTTGGAAAATTTTATTCCTTGAGAATTTAGCATTAGCATTGAGCAATTAGCACAAACTCGTAGGTGGTACAAACATAGTCTTTTATAAGAGACTAATCACTATCTCTTAAATGGAAGCAAGGCACCCTTCAACAGGTAAGATCTGTTCTGGCCACGTCCTTGCGAACGCTGGGGAAGGGTAAGGATTATTAGTTGGACTTCTTCTTCTTCTTATTGGTATTACATTCCCTTCTGGGATATTGCCGCCTCGCTGCTTAGTGTTCATTTAACGCTTCCACAGTTATTTACTGCGTGCTTCTTGCTTTTTAGCCGAGAATCTTACCGCTAGGCCAAGGAGGGCCCCAGAAACCATCGTTTAGTTTGACACCTACTTGAGAAAGATGCAGAGAACTCTGGTGGCATAGAGGGTTTTGGAATTGTTTTTTTTTTAATTTCTTTATTAAAGTGATTTTTTCGAAATTATAAGAAGTTCATCACTTTTTGGAATTGTTAGTGGAATTGGATCGTTTTGGAGTCGTTTGGTAGGAATCGTATTGGTAGAACGTGAAATACAGAAATACAAAATAGGAAAAGGGACGAGCCTGGAATTGAACCCACGATCTCCTGCTTATAAGACAGAAGCGATAGCCACTAGACCACCGACTCGTCTTGGTAAAATCCTATGAGAATTTCCGCGGAAACTCATATAGGTATTCTTCCGAAAATCCATTCATGTTCTCTTTGGGAAATTCTTCAGTAAAATCATACAATATTCCTGCTGGAATTCATTCGGAAATTTATTAAGGAACGAAATAGTTTCCGATGGTATTCGTAAAAGAATTTCCGAAGGAATTATCTAAATGAAGAATTTTCGAAAGGATTCCTAAAGGACTTTCTGAGAGAATTCCTGATGTAATGCCCGAAAGAGTTTGTGATAGCATTTCCTGTAAACTTTTTGATGGAATTTCCGATTTTCAAAAAATCCTAAAAGAATTTCCTACTGCATCCCAAATGCAATTTTCTAAGGAATTTTCAAAGAAATTTCCGAATTTTTTAAAGGACTTTTGAATGAATTTTTGAAGAGATTCCCGAAAAAATCGAAGTTAAGGAACTCCTGAGGGAAATGTAAGGAGTTTTCTGAAGATTACCCTGAGAATTTTCCAAGGAATTGCTTAAGGTTGTTCTGAAAGAATTATTATGGGAATTTCAGGAAAAATGCCTAGAAGCTTGCTAAGGAACCCATAGAGTAATTTCTGAGAAATTTCCTAAGTAATTTCTAAAATAATCCGTAAGAAATTTCTAGGCAAATTTTCAAAGCCTAAAGGAACTTGCGAAGGAATCGTAAATGAATTTCAGAAGGAATTTTTAGTTAATTTTTTATGGATTTCTCAAACGGATTTTCGAAGGATTTTCTAAAGTATTTTCTGTTTCAAAAGAAATTTGTGAAGGATTGCTAAGGAATTCCAGAAGTTTTACCAAAGGAATTTCATAAAAAAAATCCTGTTGGAAGTTCTTAAACGATTCCTGAGGGAAGATTTGAAATAGTTCTTAAAAAAAACCTTTTTTGAATTTTTGGAGTTTTGGAATATCTTGAGAAATTTCAACATTTATTTTATTTCTTGATTCATCTCCTAAAATATTTTGCGGATTTTCCGAAGAAATGCCTAGAGGGATTTCTGAACGGACTCTTGACGGAATGTGAAGGAATTTAAAATTGTCGGAAATTCCTTCAGGAGAGGCTTTGACAATTCGGATATTCTTTCAGAAACTTGTTCAGGAATTCTTAAGGAAAATGCTAGAAATTCGCCCAAGAACTTCGCAAGGAATTCCATAAGAGTTTTCAGAAGAATTTCTGAATTTACCTTTTGACGAATACCTTAACGAATTTCCTAAGGTTTTCGTATACAAATTTCTGAAGGAATACGTGAAGAAAATTTCGAACTAATTTCTGGGGGAAATACGGACAGAATTTCTGAAAGACTTTCTGGAATTCTTTTCCTGAGTTTTTGTAGAACTACTTAAGGCAATTTCCGAGGGAATCACCAGACGAATCTTTAAAGAAGTTTGTGGAGGAAATTGCGAATAAATTACTGGAAAAAAAAGTCCAAAGGAATTCATGGGAAACCTAGAAATTACTTCAGAAATGCCAGTAGGCACTATTAGGATTTTTTTCGTTAATGCCATTGAAAATTCCTCTGGAAATTCCTTCAAAAACTCCTTCAGAAATTTGTTTATGTAACCCTCTGGAAATTCTTCTAGGATTTTTTTGGAAAGTCTTTAAGATATACCTTCAAAACTTCTTTTAGTGGTTCTTTCAGGAATTATTTACGAAAAATTTTCAGGTTATTTTTTCGGAAATCCCTTCAAAAGTTAATTTGGAAATTCCTGTACAAAACCCTCCATTATTTTCTTTAAAAACTCCTCCAAAAATACACTTGAGAACTCCTCCTTCATAAAATAATCTAAAAATTAATTCATTGTTATATTTTTTTTGTAATAATAAACCCTAAAAGACTTTCAGCAAGAATTGTAGAAAAAAATGAATTACTGAAAGATTTTCGGAAAGAAGTCATGAAGGCATTTTCCAGGGGCGTCTCGTGGACTTTTGCTACACCTGTTCTACCATGCTGAAAAAAAATATTCATCAAGCTGAGTGGTTTCGAATGAAAGTTGTGCATTTAATCTTATATTACAACCTTTTCTTGTACAACTTTAACCAAATATTAGAAAAAGAAAAAAAAACAATTTATATGGAAAGGATTTACAAAACAATAAATAGCTTATTAATTTTGTTACAAAAATTTAAATTTAGATGCACTTAAAATTTTAAACTCTCGCAAATCGTCTAAAATCTAACTTGGTAACAGTTGGCAATAACTGGATATTGTTCAGAATAAAGATCTTTCAAATCGACTCATTCCACCATTCGGGGTACACGGGTCCCATCGCCGCTAATATTTAAATTCTTACATATTTTGTTGCTATGAAAGAAATGTTATTAACCATTATTAGTACAATAATTATAGTATATAATTATACAATTATTGTTTGATGCGACCCCAGATTGTGACGACCAATGAGTTACATTTAGAAGCTGAAATATGTTCCAGTTATTTAATTCTTCAAATTTAGTGAAAACTATACCTTTTTCTCTATGTTGATTGATTTTGAGTATTCGTGAAAAAGCATTATTTGATGTCTCTTTTGAAAACCCAAATATTAATTTAAAATTGTTCTTGATGCATTGCATATTCATCAGGAGAAAAAGAAAAACAAATTGTTTCCAATCATCGAAGTATGAACGAAAGCGTGCGCGGTGCGCCTTTCGGCAAAGCACAGCCCGACACTACGATTGAGTCTAAGGGGCAAGCCAGAGTAAACGCGACGAGCGATGCGATGCGACGCGACTCACGTAAAAGAATAACAATCATTATCAACAGGCTGTCAAATTGCACTGTCGCGTCGCGTCGCATCGCACGTCGCGTTTACTCTGGCTTGCCCCTAACCGAAGGTGCGTCGCGTCGTTGATTGTTCTCGCAGCGCGTCGAACGGGTTTGACTCCTGCTGCGCGCATAGCAGAACTTGCATCTAAACGTGCTTGCTTCGCATGCGAAAGAGGATGATGTGAGGAAACGGAGAAAGCTGGCAACGCTCACGCTGGTTCTCTGCGCGCGGAGAACGAGTGAGCATACCAAGGAGGAAATTATTTCAAATCATTTGTCATGGCGCAAAACTTTAAATTTGACTTCTGGCAGCGCTGCTGTTGGTTCTTCATTATGGATCGTACGACTTTCTATGCGATGGGGTGTGGTGTGTCGGGGAAACACACATTTAGCTGCAATTTGACTGTATACGCCAAGCATGTGGCGTTAACTTGATCTGCCTACGAAATATTTTGTTTCGTTAGATGTTTAGATGTTAAAATAATTGGAAATATTACGTGAAACTTTGTTTACAAAAATTACGGAGTAAATTATTTGCCCTAATAATTAATTGCCAAAACTTAATTTACTATTTCTGACCTAAAAATGATTACCTGTTCCATGAACAGGTAGAACGTATGGACGAGTCGCCTCTGGCATTTTCGAAGGAATTCCTGCAGGAGGTTCTGAAAGGATTCCCGGAGAATGTTTTTAAGGGATTGCTGGAAGTAATTCTAAAAAAATTCCTTAAGGAAATTTCGAAGGAATTTCCTATTCAATATCTTGAAGAATTTATTAAAGGAATTCATGGAATAATTTCCAAAGAAATTTCAAAAGGAGGAATTCCCGAAGGAGTTCCCAAAGAATTTTCCACAGGTTTTGCTTTAAAAAAAATGAAGGATTTTGTAAGCAATTTTTGGAGAAACTCTTATGGAATTTCTGGAGGAATTGCTAAATAAACTTCCGAAGGAATTCTTTAAGAATTCTCCGAAGAAATTTTCAACGGAATTTTCGTAGAAATTCCTGCACTCATTTTCGTATGTATTCTTTAAAGAAATCCGAATAAAATTCGTAAAGGTTTTTCTGAAGAGATCGGTAATGGAAATTTGAAGGAATCGTAAGAAATTTCGTAAGGAACTTCCAAAGAAATATATAAAGAAATTTCCGGAAGAATTCTGAAATGAAACTTTTCGAAGGAACATGTAGGCGATATCCCGTCAAAAGTGAGGTTTGTTATCTGGGTTTTGGCAACTTATTGGCAGATTTCCAGAAACTTCGACAGATATCTCAGCGAAAAACATGTTTGCTAGGGCTCGGTTGTGCGAATCTCGGTAAAATTTGAACAAATAGCTGAGATCCCAGTAAAAAATAGAATAGGTACCTACCAGGCAGCTTTGTTTTTCGTATACGTTCGTATGGTTCTCTCTACTGCGGGCGATTAGGACGTGCGAAATGATCGTCAATACTGTACAATTTCGGTTCCCGCCTACTGCTCCCCGTCCAACATGGATTGAGATTGCTGGGTTTGTGCGACAGTTGGATACTGATGTATCCCAAATGGAAACGGTTTACAAAACAGCGATGGATCGTTCGCTGTTCGTAAAATTTGTTTCATTGGATGCGATGTAGGAAGCGATAAAGAAGAACAAGGAACCTCGAAAATTCGATTACACCAGTGGAATTTCAGTGGAAGTCAACATGACGGTTGCGGGTAGCAATGTTCGCTATATACGAGTGTTTGACTTGCCACCAGAATTACCGGATACAGATCTAAAACAGTGTCTTATGGAGTACGGGGAAGTGGATCGTGTGGTCCGGGAAAAATTCCCACCAAACTTAGGTCTGGACCATATGTACACCGGTGTGAGAGGTGTATATATAGACGTAAAAAAGGAAATACCACCATCGCTGGATGTATCAAACTGGAAGGGAAACGTATTCTATCAAGATTTACGAAACAAATGTTTCATGTGTCGGTCGGAAGGTCATCGAAAAGATGCATGTCCGCAATGGAAAAAAGTTACCCAGCAAAAACAACACACTGTACGGAAGGAAGAGACGAAAAGGCAAGATGGACAACGGCAATCATACTCCGGCGTCGTTATTGGATTCGAAGCAGCAGCAAGCGGGAAAGCATCGGCGAAAGCAACGGAGAGAGACGCAATTGAAGTTCCTGAGGAGGATGTAGTTGAACACGACACCGAGTCATGTGGCCAAGCAGAAGTAGAATTTGAAATACCCTATTTAATGGTGGAACGCGAGAAGCTAGCGGAGAAAATGAGCTTCAAAAACAATACGGATCGGGTCTGGTTCGTAAAAAAGGGAATATTGGGCTATACGGACCATCTGAATAAACTGCGAGAGGAAGAGGAGAAAAAACAACAAAAGCAGTCGACGAGTCAGCGACGGGAACATTTAGTATCGACAGGATCGATAGACCGATCCCCGCCTAAGAAGACATCCCGTAGAAATGCTTCTGACACATTTTCAGATTAATGTATGTAAATTGTTTCAAATGCTTTCGGCTCCGTAGAGTTTTTAATTAAACAATTGAGCCAGTTAAATAAACGAAATGAAAAAAAAGGAATATGTAGAGGAGTTTCCAACGAAATTTCTTGATTCATTTCCGAAGCATCAATTTCTGAAATATTTTCCGAAGGAATCCCTGGAAGAAATTTCGATACTTTTTCGATACTTTTCGATACTTTGTCGAAACGATACTTTTTCGATTATTCACAGGAATTCCAGGAATTGGAAGTTTCTGCAGAAAATGTTTCTAGAGCTTTCACAATAAACTATTAAATAATAAAATAAAATTTCGTAATGTTTGAAATTGCCTGGCGTTTCAACTGAATAATTTTACTAAATACTAAGCGGCGAGGCGACAACATCCCAGTTCTGGGCTACAGCGGCAGTTTTCAACTGATGTTCGCAATATACCAAGTAGTTTTGTCAATCATATTCAAAAAATGATTTTAAAATAAAGATTAGTTACACGGAACAAAAAAAGAATCGGAAAAGCATTCACAGTAGGGATTTAATTATTTTGCTATTTTTTTTCCTAATAAGTCAACTGTCCTAATAGCGCAAATCTAAAAACAAAGAAAGCTGGCCTGATTGATAGTAATAAATAAAAAAGAAAATATTGTCAAGATAATAAATGTGTTACTAAACTTGATATTCCTGAACTGCAATGATTTGCCTACACCTTTTTTAGATCCTATAGGAATGGGAGGGGGCACTTTGAGCATGTGGGCAGGCCCTTGCAAAAGCTTGTGTACCACAGCAAACATATTTTTTTAGGAGTCTCCTACAAGTTTAGGTGCCCAACTGAATGAGGCCCTGACTTAGACGAATTCCAAAACCAGTTAAACAATTCATGTATTATTTTACTAGAAAAAGCTTCATTAAAACTCTCAATCTAATCAACCAACTTATTCATTAACCAAGATAATACATATCACTACACCGACTTAGAGACACCATCGCTTGAGGAAGATTAAAATTGAAATTGAATGAAATGAAGATTGAAATTGAATTGTGAATTGAAATTGAATTGAACGAGTTCCACCTCAACTTCATTGACAATAGACGAATTTAGTACTATTCCAATTAATGCCACCACGTTGTATTGCTTTAGCGATACGTATTTTGATCTCAACTGTTAGGCCATCTTCAGTGTTTCGTACTTGACTCGACTCAAGTTAATTTAATTTTTATTGCGATTAGTCATCGGCGTGGCAAAATTATGATCAGCGGCGCGCCGACCCAAAATCGCCGGCGGCGGCGGCGTGAGTAAAACCTATCTGACACACGAGGGAGAGGTGCTCCATTCTGACGATATGGTACGTGCCGTGGTACGACAAAAGCCGCACCCATGCAGGAAGAGAACTTACTCATCCGCAAAAGCGACATCGAAAATCACTGCGCCGATGAAGGCAATTGGGTAATAATAAACGGCAACGTATACGACGTTAAAGATTATCAGACCGAAAATATAGCTACGCAAGAAATTCTTCAATCCAACGCAGGCAAAGACATCTCGTTAAAAATAAGCAATCCTCAGCACAGGACCGCATTCGAGATCATCGCTTCATTCCTTCGGGTTGGCCGCTTTGCCGTCAACGAGATATGCGACAAGGAAAGTCCCCGGCAAATGACTACCCTTAGCCATTTCCTCTCGGAGGGCATGTTAGCGTATCTGCTCCATCTGCTCGGGCTGCGAAGTAACATCCTCCAGGCTGGATCTCCGATTCAACCTGCGGAAATTCAATGCAAGAATTTACTGAATTCGTCCATCTTAAGCGGTGGATTGCAAGTCCTGCAACCGAGCAATCCCTTCGACGAGGAAAAAGGTGAAGCACGTAGCAGTGGATCCACCGCAGGCAGCACACCCACAGATGCTTTGAGCCAAATCCCCATCGCTGATGTTCCACAGATGGCAAACTGGCCCTCAGTCCTGATATCACACAGAGTGGAGACCATGCTTTCGAATTTGGGCGAAGGTAAGCTAACGGACCCATTGGTTGCCTCGTGGATTGCCATCTGCGAACGATACTGTAAGGAAAACCACCTGATTTGGCACCAAGAATTTCCACCAGAACATCCTGTCATGGAGCTGGAACGATTGCTAATGGGAGTACTCATTCGACACCAGAATCTTGGGCCGTCGTCGATCGAGAACTCGTGCATCAAACCAAGTGGGGCATCGTCAAGATGCGTCAACAGCTGAACCGTAGCTACAAAGAAGTTTGCGCTCCGATGATCGACAAGTGCCGCTTCTTACTGTACGAAATTCGGCCGGCTATAAGCCTGGAACAACATGGTCTTACGAATCTTCACATCTTACACAAAATGCCGCGGTTCAAAGCGCTCGTTCGAAAGATCATCACGGAAATGCGCACTGCTAAAAAGCAACTGGAATGTGCGAAACCTGATTTATTATTTATTTATTCAGACTAAGACCGAAGTGGCCTGTGCGGTATATAAGAGTCTTCTCCATTCGGCTCGGTCCATGGCTACACGTCGCCAACCACGCAGTCGTGCCCGGCCCACCGCAGTCGTCCGATTTTCGCGGTGTGAACGATGGATGGTTCTCCCAACAGCTGATGCAACTCGTGGTTCATTCGCCTCCTCCACGTACCATCAGCCATCTGCACCCCATCATAGATGGTACGCAGCACTTTCCTTTCGAAAACTCCAAGTGCGCGTTGGTCCTCCACGAGCATCGTCCAGGTCTCGTGTCCGTAGAGGACTACCGGTCTAATGAGCGTTTTGTAGATTGTCAGCTTGGTACGGCGGCGAACTCTATTCGATCGGAGCGTCTTGCGGAGTCCAAAGTACGTACGATTTCCAGCCACTATGCGTCTCCGAATTTCTCTGCTGGTGTCATTTCACCAGTGAGCTCACATTGTCGTCTCTTGAACCTCTTCCTATCATGTACTTTGTCTTCGACGTGTTGATGACTAGTCCGATCCGCTTAGCTTCCCTCTTCAGTCTGATGTAGGCTTCCTCCATCTTCTCAAAGTTACGTGCCATAATATCAATGTCGTCGGCGAAGCCAAATAGCTGGACGGACTTATTGAAAATTGTACCACTCGTGTTAATCCCTGCTCTTCGTATTACCCCTTCCAAAGCGATGTTGAATAGCAGACACGAAAGACCATCACCTTGCCGTAACCCTCTGCAGGTTTCGAAGGGGCTCGAGAATGCCCCTGAAATTCGAACTACGCACATCACCCGATCCATTGTCGCCTTGATCAACCGTGTCAGTTTATCCGGAAAACCGTGTTCGTGCATTAGCTGCCATAGCTGGTCCCGATCGATTGCATCATATACGGCTTTGAAGTCGATGAATAGATGATGTGTGGGCACGTTGTATTCGCGGCATTTCTGCAGTACTTGGCGAATGGCGAACACCTGGTCCGTGGTGGAGCGTTCGCCCATAAAACCCGCCTGGTACTGCCCCACGAACTCCCTTGCAGTTGGTGCTAGTCGACGGCATAAAATTTGGGAGAGTACCTTGTAGGCGGCGTTCAGCAATGTGATTGCGCGGTAGTTGCTACAATCTAGCTCATCGCCCTTTTTGTAGATGGGACACACGACACCTTCCATCCACTCCTGCGGCAAAACTTCCTCCTCCCAAATCTTGGTAATGATCCAGTACAGCGCTCTAGCCAGTGCCTCACCACCGTGTTTAAATAGCTCTCCTGGTAGTTGGTCAACCCCAGGGGCTTTGTTGTTCTTCAGCCGGCCAATCTCCTCCTGGATTTCCTGGAGATCCGGAGCCGGTAAAATTATGTCCTGCGCGCGTTCTCCCAGGTCCATCACCATACCGCCATCTTCGTCTGCCACATCGCCATTCAGGTGTTCTTCGTAGTGCTGCCGCCACCTTTGGATCACCTCACGCTCGTTCGTAAGAAGGTTCCCATTTATGTCCTTGCACATATCAAGCTGTGGCACGTGGCCCTTACGTGAACGGTTTAACTTCTCATAGAACTTTCGTGTGTTATTAGCGCGGTACAGTTGCTCCGTCTCTTCACGGTCTCGATCTTCCTGCTGGCGCTTTTTCCTCCGGAAAATCGAGTTTTATCTGTTCCGAGCCTGTTTATATCGTGCCTCGTTCGCCCTCGTGCGGTGTTGCAGCAATCTCGCCCATGCTGCATTCTTCTCTTCCACTAACTGCTCACCTTCGCCGTCATACCAGTCGTTTCTCTGATCCGGGGGCACCGTGCCAAGTGCAGCGGTTGCGGTGCTTCCAATGGCGGATTGAATATCTCTCCAGCCATCTTCAAGAGACGCTGCGCCTAGCTGCTCTTCCGTTGGTAGTGCCACTTCCAGCTGCTGCGCGTATTCTTGGGCTAGTCTACCGTCTTTTAGCCGCCCAATGTTAAGCCGCGGTGTCCGACTTCGACGCGTGTTGTACACCGTCGAGAGTTTTGAGCGCAGGCATACTGCAACGAGGTAGTGGTCGGATTCAATAATCGCACTGCGGTAAGTGCGGACGTTCGTGATGTCGGAGAAGAATTTACCGTCGATTAGAACGTGGTCGATTTGGTTTTCCGTTTCTTGGTTAGGTGATCTCCATGTGGCCTTGTGGATATTTTTGCGGGGAAAGAAGGTGCTTCGAACTACCATTCCGCGGGAGGATGCGAAGTTTATGCATCGTTGGAAATAGTCATTCGATACGGTGTGCAGACTATCTGGTCCGATGACCGGTCTATACATTTCCTTCCTTCCTACCTGTGCGTTCATGTCACCGATGACGATTTTAACGTCCCGCAGTGGGCATCCATCGTATGTCTGCTCCAGCTGTGCGTAGAACGCTTCTTTCTCGTCGTCGGGTCTCCCTTCGTGTGGGCAATGCACGTTGATGATGCTATAGTTGAAGAAACGGCCTTTAATCCTCAGCTTGCACATCCTTGCGTTGATTGGCTGCCACCCAATCACGCGTTGGCGCATCTTACCCAGCCGTCGAATTTGCGGGGATGTAATTCATCGTAGATCATCCTGTCGCAACCTGCGAAACCTAGCGACTTGCAGTTCCATGTTCCAAGCTTCCAATCGTGATCCTTTATTCGTCGCCTAGGTCGTCAAACAATGCTTGTTTTAAAACAGAAGTATCCGAAACTAAGCTACCGTTTAATCTTAATTTTAATACATTTTATACGGAACATCGATTTATGTTAGTTGAAATTTGAAACAATCCTAATTTTTCTTCTGATAACAATGTGCACGGCTTGAATTTATATGAAATTGATTCTAGTCTTTCATTCTCCAGCTGCATTAATTTTGATCTACCTATTGCCATTTCCAAAGAGACTTCATCGCCTTTATATTGTTTTTCTAATAATTCCTTTAGACATTGATAGTAAAAACTTTTCTCGCGAGATGATTGCTGATTAATTCGGAAACTTTCACTTCTTAAAAACTTTCTAACTGCTGCTTTGAAATCGTTATTCCACCAATAGTTCAAAACTAATATAAATAGTTACAAACCTATAAACTAATATACATAGTTACAAACCTATTATTGATTTGCTCATCATTTAACAAAAAGGAGTTTATTTTCGAATAACCGCGACCAAAGAAGTTAAAAAATAGTTGATCATCTACATTGTACGCAAGTACAACACCGTGATGATCTGAGATAGCTAATGGAACTGTGTCGATTTTGGAGATTAGTTGAACGAACGAGTTGGATGAATATATACTGTCTAATCGAGATTTTGAGCCATTACGAAAAAAAGAGAATTTGGTTGTTTTACCTTTTAATTTATGTTCGATATCTATTGAATTTAGAGTTGAAATCAGACTGTTCAAGCCATTGGAAATGTTCTTTTTTTACTATTTGTATCGTCCGGCAAGATTATACAGTTGAAGTCGCCCAATAAAACGTTTTCTTGTCCTTGAGCTAAATGAACTAGTATGTCCCGTGTGAAAAGAGGATCTCGTTCTTTTTTTAAATTTCTTCCCGAGTGTGCATAAATATTAACAAAATTAACATTGTCAATTCAAACTGATGTAATTCTCCCATTTTCGTTTAAAATACAATTTGAATATTCTACGTTATTACGCAACAGGACTGCTGTTCCTTTCCCATCCTTGCTAATGTTTACGATTGACTTGTGCGATTTAATAAATGAAACATTTTCAAAGGCAACTTCTTGGAGAAATACTACATCTAAGTCACTATTCCAGATAAAATCTCTTAACAAGTTTTTTTTTTAACAATACATCTGATAGCATTTAAATTAACAGTGGCAATCCGTCTAATCAACGTCATTGGATTTGTAAAACATGGACTTGAACTATTACAAACAGATCCTATACATCACTGTGATGAACCTTGACGCTCACCACGTGATTTATTTTTCGATCTACCTACCCGAGCACTAATGGCATCGATAGGACTCTCTGTTTCGCTGGACGCTAACAGTTGCAATTTCTTTCTAGGTTTGAATTTCTCTTTCTGCTGTTTTATCTCCTCCGACCCAGAAGAGTCAATATCCGAATTTGAGACCGGTGGTCTTTTCAATGCATTGCGGCATATTCGAAATCACCTGTCTGTAGCATCCATTTGCTCTACAGCTTCCGTTCGCTCTTCAGATGATCCATTCTCTCCCGCTTCATTGGCCACTATCTCGGAGTGACCAATCGACGCCGACGCGGTTGTAGCTTCCCCTGATTTACTGCTCACAGCTGTGGTCTTCGTTGTTGAATTAGATCTTGCTGGTACAGGTATTGACGTCATTTTCGCTAAGGTAGACGACGTCGCAGTCGCACTTCTCCCGATTGCAGCATTAGCCAGTACTTGGCTGTATTGTCCGCCATTTTGAGTTGACTTTGGCCAGCTTTGGACAGTTTGTTTTGAGGTGTCTATCATTTCTACAGTAAAAACATCGATTTCTCAAGCCTTCGTAGAAAATGCGAACCTTGAAGTGGCCAATGTACATGTTTGCAGGTAACTCCTTAGCGATCTCCATGTGGACACCTCTGACTCCGCTGAACACGTGGTAGCCAAAATCTGCCGGATATCTTTCTCTTACATGTTGCCTGATGCTTCCAAATTGACTCAACACTGTAGCTATCTCCTTGTCCTCGATCTCAGGTGGCAGGTTTAAAATTCTGACGTACCGAAACAGCTTACTGGCTATGTCGATTCGCACTGGTATCTTAGTACCATCCTCATATTCGAACACGTATTGCTCTTCTAAACCAAAACAATTGAACTCGTTTTCATCAAGAAACTTGATGTAAAAGGCATGGTCGTTTTCATCTTTGTAAACTGAGTAACACGTCCAGGTGTTTCGGAGCTTGTGCTGATGAACCAAACACAATTTTCAAAGTATTCTTCCTGGTGGCTTTCATTTTCTTCCTTTGCAGCAGAATCCTTTAATGAGAGATTATTTGTACACGAGAGATAAGTCTTCGATAGTATTCACGAGGACAGTTTGCGCGCGTCTTATCCTAACGACGTCCGAGTGTTAACTGATTAATGTAATCAGTCATTTGCATGATTTTAATTTAAGCAAACGGATGTTAAAGTCGCGTATTAGTTTTTAAGTTTTTTAGTCTGTCGAAGACTGTAAATAAATAAATAAAAAAAATTTAAAAAAAAACTTTGAGGGGCTACAATACGGAAGACTGGTCCAAGACTACGCGCAGCAGCTGGAAGTGGCACTCCCAACGGAAGTGCAGCTTCTCTTGAAGATGGTTGGAGATACACTCGCTCCGCCATCCGAAGCAGAGTGAACTCAAATGAAAAACTAGAAAGATAACACAGTAGTTTTTTTTAGTTTTATCAGCTAGCATTGTTAAAGAACACATCATAATCTTTGAAACCATAATAACACTTCAACATATATTCAAATAAGTCAAAAAGTCAATGCAATATGTCATCCTGAAGGAAACAGACTTTCATTTAAAAAGTATTACGAAACACACGGCGAAAGTTGGAAAGGTGTTCGTTTCATTAATATGCAAATCGCACAACTACTTTCCAACTGATGACAGAATATTGAGCTGATTTGTATCTCGCCAACGCATTATCCTGACATAATTACAATCCGTTCTCTTTTTACTTTCGTTTATATGGTCTCGCGCCAGCTAACTTCTTTCCCTCACCAGTTATTATCATCGTCATTATCATATGATGTTGATAAATTTTCGACCAAAGTACCACGGTGCAAACCAATCAAACTCATCGGTACGACTAACTTCCGCAAAATCCATACGTACTTACCATTACTGACTGTCTGTACTGGAAAGGTGGTAACTTGTAGAAACAACAGGATATCCATTCGGATATGTTTTTTGCGTTGTTTTGTGTATGAACAACAAGCGTACATTGTTGCGCATGGTGAACATTAATTGAAGGGGGGTTGTTTCACAATTATTTAGGATTGTATTAAATTTTTCAATACTTATATAGTTGCCTAGCTATAATGTTCACATCCTATTTTGCACCGAGAAAGCTCAAGTAGAGGAGTTAAATACAATTACAATGATTCGTTTTGACTGCAATAGAATGAAATATGCATTCGAAGTTTAAATGTTAATTGCTGTTCCATAAACGATGGAGGAAGAAATGGAATGAATTAGCGCCATTCTACTACATATCATAGCATCACTAGTGCGTACAATTGAAGTAACAACATCAATGTTACCAATGAAGCGGGTTTAATAGATGCTATTCAACAAAAAGCAATCAACTGTATATATGTGCGCATACAAAAATCTATCATAGAAATGACTAATTTGAAGCATGTTTTTATTTAACGCATTTTTTTTATTTTCATAGGCTACGTTGAGCACTGTAGTGAACTTTTTATGTCCAAGGCAGTCGATAACAGTAATATTAAGTAGATATCCAACCCATCGCCGCATCGGTTGCGTTACATCTAAATCGTTTGCTGTGAATTGCTCTCAATTGCGATGTTTATTTACTTCAATCCTCGTATCAGCGGCAATGAGTTGGAAAGGATTCAGACACTTGCTCACTTTTTACACTATTTTGACATTCCTTCGGACACATGACTGTACGGATATCGATCACGCAGTAAATTCTATTACATAGGTATTAAAACTGAGACTTTGGTTTAAATAGAAACCCTGAAATTCATTTACGACAACAAAGAATCTTCATAAATTTCTATCGAATCCTGTATTTGTTAGGATTCATCGTCGATGACGTCTATTATAGTTATCAATAACGAAAGCATTCTGTGAGTTGGAGATCACGTGGATTGGACGTTCATTGTGGAATCAGAAACAAAATAACTCAATACATCTAAACAGAACATCAAAACCGAAACAAAACGACACGTGATATCTCAATCTGTTCCACATATAGATATTCTGCAGCTTTAGTTTTGTCATGATCAACAAAACATTGATTTCGTCGAAAATTTGCCACTAACAAAATCATACCTAACGTGACAAGCATTTCTACGAAATTGCATTCGATTTCATTATTGAATTCCAGCATGCTTTCTGATCGCACCACGTACAGCAGAAATTTTAAGATTCCGTCATCCAATAAACCTTTCGAATCAACGATCACGAACTAAACCTCCTGCCTCATTACCGGCTACATGCGTCTTTACTCGAACTTTGATGAAAAGAAAACAGAAATTAATGTTTTTTGTTTTTCTCTTCCATCTTTTTATAGGTGAAAGAACTCGGAGGATATTGCAAAGCCCGAACCCAGTGCGCAATAAGTGGAATAACGCCCTTAAAACCGCGAAGAACAACATCAAAAGCACCAAACATCACAATGTCAGCTGTTGGGCGTGAGAGAGCGAATCTCATTGGCACCGGCAACAGCAGCGGATCCAGCATCAGCCATATTGATCCATACCGGGCCCACTACTGGCAGCCGTAACGGAAACTGTGAAATGTGACAAATTGTTTCATCTGTGGCTCGGACGGAACCAAGTTCAAACTTCCTTTCGTCGGAAAGCATTTCTCCTGTTGTCCATAGTTTTGTCTGTTTCATGAGCTGCAGCCGAAACCAAAGAAACCGAAATAATGTTTGACGATATTAAAATGTGCCTCATGGATCTGATCAAGGTAAGGCAGGATGGAGCTTCGCTCAAAGTGATGTTTGTTTCAGTATTCCTGTCACATGATTTGAACAAATGGATAAACACGTTTACAAATCTCGACCTCAACAGTAAAGTCGCCTTCAGTGTCTAGTCGAGTCAAGTACGAGACACTGAAGACGACCTTACTGTTGAGGTCGAAATACGTATCTGTCAAGGTACAATTAAATGGGATTGTACAAACTCGTCTTATTGCAAGTGACATTCACAAAGTTGGATTCTTCACTTTTAAAAATTTTGCTTTGCACTCCAGAACGAGAGATTTTGTAGTTTGTACAACTCCAGCAACCATTTAACGCGTATGATGCACCGCAAGGCCGCATCTATACCACTGGGGATAGCTCACGTGTTGAAAAGTTAAAGATTACTTCAGAATAAAAGATTTCTATAAGCACAATGCTCCCAGCTCCCAAACCTATCAAAATAAAACTGAAAACGATTCTCATTGTTTACAATCTTTTTTGCAATTATTATGGACATGAGAGCGATTAATAATTAATATTATAAATAAAATTATACACAAAAAGTATTTAATATATTTTGCAATATACATGTTCTGTAATTTCCAATGTAGTTTTTTCACACGCTTTGAAGATACAATATTCAATGTACCTTTTTCAAATTTGTACTCCAAATTAATGCAAACCATTCTAGTTAGTGAAATTCGACTCAAAATTGAAAATGGCACATGTTTGTTGGAAATACATTTATGTTTATACCTACATGTGGTTAAATTTTTAATTGGTTTTGTAGTGTAAATTTTAAATAACTGTGTTTGCTTTTAGATACAAGGGTTAGGTTTTAATTTTGTTCACAGCCATTTAATTATATTATTCCTTACTTAAATTACTTATTGTTATTTTAGGTGACCCCCAAGTCGAAAAAGTCCCTCAAAGACATGTCTTCCGGCTACTCGGCGGATTTCATGAAAAAGTACAACGACATCAACATAATTCACTTCAACGAGAACATGTCGATGGTTAACAAGCTGGACAATATTCGATTCTCGCCGTCGAACTACTCGAACCTGTTCAAGACGAACCCGCTGCTGGAGGGCAAACGGAGTAAATCGTTCCGCGATTGGGGCGTGGAAAGTGCCAGCTTTGAATTTTCCTCGGACGATCGCGACACGCTTACGATGACGAGCTGTTCGCACTACTCGGCGGAGGGCACCGAGCATTATCACCTGCTGAAGTCGCTGTCGCAGCAGAGCAGCGATGGGCACAGTCGAAAGCTTTTGGGTAGTGCAAGCGGGGGAGGTGTCGATGCGGATGACGACGACGACGACGATGATGAAGACGATGACGATGGGATCATTATAAATCACTACAGCTTGGAGGATTGCTTCGCCGGTGGGCTGGTATCGCAGTTGGATTCATTTTGTACGCTTTGCACTTCTTCGTTCAGTTTTAGCAACTGCAATAACTGCGAGAAATCTGGTTGCGGCTCGAAGTGTAGCGGAGAGGAAAGCACAATTGGTGAAGCCGAAGCTGGCTGCGTTTGTCTTCCAAAGCATGGGTAAGTACAATGAAAATGAGCTTTGAGCTTTTGCAGTTGGTAATGATGGTATAACTAGAAATGAGCTTGTGGTATAAATTATACTATTTCAAAGCTTATGAGAAAACTTTAAAATTGACTCTTACCACAAAGCATCTTACTGAAACTAAATTTTTGGAGTTAGGAAGTTCTCTTAAATCAGGGCTGCCCAACGTACGGCCCGCGGGCCGGATGCGGCCCTCGGCTCCATTTTTTGTGGCCCGCGGCGGGTAAGAAAAATAAACTCAGATTCGGCCCGCCAGTTTTTTTAGCTGGCTCGGGAAGCTCTTTTTTTATTATACATTATTTAATACGTAAGTTTTAAATCAAATCTTGAAACGTTTCCAATAAAGATTGGCATGAGTAGTTTACGTTCACGTTGAAAAAAAGGAGACTGGTTTTCTCAATTCGTTCAGAAAGTTTGGCTATATTGAAAGAATAAAATCTGAATCCAAGCATTCTATGAAATATGATATTTGAAATTTTCAAACTTGAAGGCTCAGGTACGAAACAAAAATTAGTAGAACTTCAAAGGTAGGGCGCTCAATCAATTTAAATTTACATTAATTGATTTAAATTATTGGTACAATGGATTAAAGAAACAACAATTCTTTTCACTCAAGAAAATACGAAGTCAGAAAATGCAGTACGGGCCAGTTTTGCTGTTAGTAGGATTTTGTTTGTTAAGGAAAGCATTTCGGTTCTGGTTCAGACCACCGTAAGTCTCAGGGAATTAGCCTCCTTCAGAAGCTTTAGTTTGCGTGGAACACGGTGAAGAGTAAAAGTTCTCAGGGAGTTGCAGGGATCAACTAGCGGGAAACCCTGAGGGCTGATAAGACCTGTGCGAAGGAAATATTTTTCTCCTTGGAAAACTTAAATGACCTTACGATTGATGCAGCACCAGAAATCAATGACAGAAAATAACAATGACGTTGTGACAATTCTAAGCATGGAAAAGCAATCACAAAGATATGGCGATATTCCCTGCCATACAGCATATTCACCAATTGAATCGATATGCGAAAACGATCAATACTCCTCAAGTAATGACGTTTTTTATGAAGACGATCTATGAAGGGATCTCAACCACCACCAATTATAAATGATGTTAACGGAAATGACGAATACGAAGACTTCCTGTATTATTGCGAAGTTCATTAACTACGCCTTGGTACTATGCTTGAAAGATTTTTTTTCGAAAAGAAAATGGAATTATTTTTACAAGCTGAGAAAACCACTTCTCGAGCTGAATGATCCTTGGCTTGGCTTTTCTAGCAGATATCGCCAAACATCTCAATGACTTGAACATGAAGCACTTTGGCACAGTGGGTTACTGAAATCTGGTACATTTCTCTCATCCCGTTGAAAACAGTTTATGCAAATATGCTGGTAAAGTAACGAATTTCCCATTTTATCAACACAGTTTACCGATTTGAATAATTTACTTGAAGTGTTTCAAATGGATTCCTCATGCAACGATCGAATTTAGTTTTTTTTAGATAATGAAAAAAAAAACACTGATAATTTTGAAAATTTTAAAAAATTTATGTACCGAATATTTTCTGGCCCGCCAGCAAGTGTGAATTCTAAAAATTGGCCCGTGGCGTGAAAAGGTTGGGCAGGCCTGTCTTAAATGTTGAGCTCCATCATATGTTGCGTAAGCTGGCGAATTGGATTTTTTGGTGTACATCAAAAAATTAATATTATCTATATAGGGTGACTGGTGATTGGTGTTACATCCTGAAGGAGGTGATAAGAGACCTCATTTGTAATCAAAAATGGTTAGCCAAGCACGTAGGTGGCAATCGAATAGTCTGAGGGAATTTTTCCAATGAACTTCCAACCTTGGCTCCATTCGTCAAATTGTGGAATTTAGTGGTAGACTTAGGCACAACAACATACTGAAAGGCGTAATGATGCTTTATACCGAATGGTATTTGCCATAATACATTCACTAAAAAATTCTAAATAGTTTTCTTATAAGAATGGACATTTTATGCAACTTAACGACCGTTGAAGTCATTCGGAACTGTATAATAAAATACTTTTAGTTTATCGACACTTATTTTATTGTCACTAGCCGGTAGTCACGCCTGAAACTAACTGACTCTTCTTACCAACGCCTATTATGTATCTTTCTTCCAATTTATCCCTGTGCTCATCTCATGCGTTCGACCCTACAATCCCCCCAGTTTTGACGTAAACTGCGTCTAAGGGGAAGACTCTGATACAGGGTGTAAAACGGAAATTTCCAAATTCGAGACCGTCACGAAATTAGGATAGATTTCAAACGCTAATAGCTCCTTTATCTTTCAATGGATTTTCGAGATTTTATTATCAATCGAATCGGCAACTCTCAAGCAATTTTTTAAGTCTATTGGAACTATCGATTATCAACGTAAAAACCCAGATTAATCCAATGTTTACATTCAGTCCCATTGTTCTCAACCGACCACGTGCTTGACGATCAAGGTAATCTATAAAAAGGTTGTCGAAAATGACTTGAAATACAAAATTGACAACTCTTGAATTTCGTCGAGCGAATCTTATCATTCGTGAAAAATACAATAAAAGAAAAAATATCACTTGTCATAAGACGAGTTAATACAATCCCATTGAATTCCACCACTTTGACTCAAGTCGAATCAAGTACGAGATACTGAAGACGGCCTTACTGTTGAGGTCGAAATACGTATCTGTCAAGATACAATTAAGTGGTGGAGTTCAATGGGATTGTACAAACTCGTCTTATGACAAGTGAAGACATTCCACTAAAAAGCTCAAAATAATTTTCTTAACAATTGTTAGTGGAGCTTATTTGACTCTTCAGCTAAATTTTTTACATCCTAATCCAAATTCCCACCTTTTTCAATGTCCTCTTCAATTTTTGTTTCTGCTAATTTATGTGGCTTTCTCAGCAAGAGGAAACAATTGAATTGAAGTAAGTGTAACAAAATAGGTGTGAAGAACTTTTATTCAACTTCAAATACAAAGTTTATCACATTAAGATCTGATATTACTTGCCGTTAGAAACCTTTTCAATAGCTTCCTTTTGTACTTAATAAGATGAAGGAGGGACCTCTGCAAGTAGTGTCGTTTTAAGGAATGTCAGGTATTGAAAGGTGTCCGGTGTTGGGAGATCTCCCCCTAAATAGTTAATGATCCGTCTCACGAAACGATCTCTCACATACGGGGCGATTTCTATAGTAATGTCCATACAAACTTCAAACTGCTCGTACTGAGTTATATTATAACCAATTCAGTTGAAAATTTAGGAGGTTCACCAAAACAGCAAATGTTATCGATCAAGCATAAGGGAGCGCCAAAGTCAAAATTTCAATCACTCTAGGATCTAACCAAAATAATTATCTTATGATCTGTTCTACGTAGTTTACGTCGGGCGGTCGTATCTTGTATATAACCCTTCTGATTTTTTATTACATTTGAGAGGTATATAATATTTGTATTTGTCAGGTTCAGTTCTTATACGCTTTTCTCGACGACCTGAATCCTTTGTACTATTAGTCGTCATTGAAGCATCAGCTGTTTAAGTTTTCTTCGATTGGGTTACAATTTATTCATCGATATTCTTTTTCCGGATTCGCATGACTGGATCGTAGTATCACCTCCCATTTTTTGAACTACTTCAAAATCTTCTGGTCCAAAATCTGCGTCAAGCTTGTTACCTTTTTTCATCCGTTTAGCTAAAACTCGATGGCCCACATCAATGTCACTCTCCAATGGCATCAATGGCATTCCTTTCGTTGTCCGCATAGATCTTACCTTTTCGTTGACAACTTTATTGGGGTCGCGTATTTCCGCATCAGCTAGTGACGTTGGTGGTAGCTTACTCCGACTTCTTCCGAACATAAGTTCTGCTGGTGATTTCCGGTTAGTGTTGTGGGTTGTTTCATGATACGTCAGGAGGAATTTCTACCATTTCCAAGTTTTTAAACAATCCTTAATATTTTTAATAAAGATTGGGTTTGTCTTTCGACATCTCCATTTATTGCAGGCCAAAATGGTATAGTGTTGGTTTGAGTCTGATACCACTATTCTCACAGAGGCCTCGAATTTCGTCACATTTTTCACTGAACTGGGGCTCATTATCCGTCCCCAAGGTTGTTTGAAGGCCATAACACCTAAAAATTAAACTATCTAAGACTAGTTTATGTAGTACTTTTCATTTAATTCCACTACGTTTTGTTATCTGTACAGATACGTATTTCAACCTCAACTGTGAGGCCGTCTTCAGTGTCTCGTACTTGACTCAAGTCGAGTCAAGTACGGAACACTGAAGACGGCTTCACTGTTGAGGTCGAAATACATATCTGTAAAGATAACCAAACGTAGTTGAATCAAGTGGAAAGTGCTAAACTCGTCTTAGACATTTGAAGACATTTCACTAAAAGAGCTTAAATAATGTTTACAACTAAATATTGTTCAATCAAAGTTAATTGCCTATTTCAGGGGATTAAACCACCCGACTTGGACATTAATTTACAATGTTGTGAAAACTCATATGTGAATATGTACGTTATGTGGAAGATATTGATTTGGAAAATGTATTGGAAGTAACCACTTTCCCTTCGATGGGACTCGAACCCATGACCCTACAGTACGCTAGACTGGTGCTTTAACCAATTAAGCTACGAAGGACCTCCGTCGGCCTTCGCAGCCTAGCGGCTACTGAACGAGCTCGAGATTCCCAAATTGGACGCATAGTCAAATCACTCGCAATCCATTTCTCAAGCCAACACTTCCACATGTGTATAGTACACGTTCACGTGAGTATTTAGAATGTCTGGCGGCTGTACACATTCTTCATCAGCAACTGTACTGATCAAGTGAGGTTGTGTAAGCTATTTGGCAGTCGGTCGTCAAGCTCAGACCCGACCGCATCGAAGGGAAAGTGGTTACCTCCAATACAATTTCCTTCCACATAACGTACATATTCACGTATGAGTTTTCACAACATTGTAAAATAAATGTTGTTGTCAACTGCCTTATAGTTTCTAGTGCCGTTATGTCACTTATTCCACATACTTCCATAAGCACCAAGCCCAGTATTGTCCTTCAAGGGCCAAACAAAATCAGCTACTAAATCCAGTGATAGAAATACTCGCTTCACGAGTAAGAAATGAGTGTAATTTGGCCTTCCAAAAACACTCGCGGAGCTCCACGAACATTTTTTCACATGGTTCGTTTTTCTAGCTTCTCTGCGAGTAAGGTAAAAACAGGCAAAACAAATGTTCGCGAATATTTTGCATTGCCTATTTCTCCCTTTGAGGGGTAGGCCCACAGATTTTCACCACTGGCTACATCTTCCCATGTTTGGGGTAGCCATTCCCGTCTGATCATCGGTTCCGGTACACACGGTCCGATACTAACGTACATCCCTTGCATTGTTTGACGAACTTCTCAGTTTCTTCTTCTTGGCCAATTTGGGGCCACCAAACATTCGTTCTCAGATGACTTTTCCTCATCCTCATTCCCGGATGCCCTTCTGTCCAATCTGTAGTACGCGCTCACGTTTACTGCGTGGTACCACGATCCTATCAACCCTCAAAAAAGCAGTATCTATTATACATAATTTATTCACGATTACTTCGAAAATCAATGGCAAACCATCTACATCGCCGCTTTTAAGGATTTGTATTTCGTTCGAAATTTCTTCATCATTAAACATTTTTCAAATTGATTCCTTTTTACCTTTTAATGCTCGTCGCCAATGGTTGAATACTTAGAGATTCGGAACTGTAAAATAAAATATACTTAATTTATCGACACTTATTTTATTGTCACTTGCCTGTAGTCTGCCTTGAATTATAAGTGTATTAACGTGGTTTCTGATAGAAATGAAACGTCTGGGCAAGTACAGTGATTATCAACGAGTGAAATAATTTATATACTTTATTCAGGCTTTTTTTCATCACACTTTATGACCAAGGCATCGTCGATGTTGAACAGCTCACGAAGAAATCCTCTCCACCAGACAGCTTCTAGAGTAATTGTTGAAAGAGCCATGTACTCTGGTGGTCGAAAGAGCCACCGTGACTTGTCTCTTGGAAATCCATGAAACAGCTCCGCCACTCTGAAGAAACACATATTTGCTTAGCGACCGTTTCTGGACCGTTTGCCCATCAGCATCCATTTCCTCCCGTCTCACTAAGGAGTAACTATAGTCAATACCTGGCCATAAACCAAATTTATGAAATTGAGTAAACCCAAACAAATATAGTTTCATTCCATAATATATGACTTGTAGAATACCCATGCGGGGTTTTCAGGGCGAAACAAGTATGTCTACATTGAAAGCGTTTTTCTCCATTCCAATATGTTCATAGAATGAGTTATTCGCAGCGTTATTTACTATTTTGATGGACTTTTCAACAAGGTCTATCTAGTTTGAGGTATGTTAGATCATATAATGAAATAATGTGTAAGTTTATTTGAGTTGTTTATGCACTCTAAGCTTATTTTGAACACTTGTTCAGACACGCTAATATTTTTTCTCAAATTTTAAAATTAAGTTTTAGTTGTTAATAAAATAGAATAAAATTCTGAAACCAGGACAGAATGAAATATAGCTTTTCCACGCTTCTATTGCTGCCAAGAGCTTATCCGAACTCGTCCGAACTCCAGAGTTATACTAGTTTGAATAAAAAGTTAGTTTTTCAGTGTTCTTTGTTTGTAGCTTATAGGAATCGCCAAGAAATCCATAATTTCATTATGTATTATGACGGATAATGATATACTAATGATAAAATATGTTATCCAACCAGTTATACTTATAACTGTTGATGTTTGGTGTTTTGTTAGATAGATCGCCAATTTAAAATACATACCATATACCCTTAATCAAACTAAAAATCAAATGTCGCCAAAAATGATCAGAATCAAATTGTAATAATTGTAATCAAATTGTAATTACTTGACGAAGTTGTTTTTAAACGGATATTTTGTATGAACAAGTTTATTTACCTAATTATTGGGGCTTTAATGATCTATTAGTTCGCCTCGATGATGATGATGGATTTTTATATAGTTGACGTAATTTTAATTTGACTTTTTTGTGTAGTCTACAAAATATTGAGCCTCGCGCGCGTATTACAGATATAGATGATTTTTTCACATTTATTTACAATTGTGCAAGTTTCGAGCTGTTTGAAGGATTCTTTAGATTAGTAGTAAGTCATCTGGTAGATTATTTAACTCGCGACTGAACTCAGAACTTTTGATATCGACGGAGAGGTACCACAAGTTTTGGATTTTGTGATGTTCGAACTTCGTAGAAAAGCTAGAGCTCGAAGTATCACTACTGATGCTTGCAAAAGTTTAAAGTTGATATCAGCAGTTAATTTTTAAATTTATGTTTTTGCTGTATAGTAATGGAAAGTTACATGCAAATTTATATCTGTAGAAATAATCGGATCGTTTTTTATTTGTTTGCAAATCTGATTAAATTGATCTTAATTAATTATCTTAAAGATAACTCGTCCAGCTCAAACCTTTGTAAGGGTATGTGGCGGGACCATCTTCATTATCATCATCATCATCACTGTTTACTTACTTATTTATGGATCCTGTACACCTCCGGTGGTGCAAAGGGCCGACTTGAAAGATCTCCATCCTGAGCGTTGCCCGGCTATCGCTTTAACCTGTTGCCAGGTTAGATTTCGGTCGACTTCTTTCATTTCTTTATTGAGGCTTCGCCGCCATGAGCCTCTGGGTCTGCCTCTGCTGCGATGTCCTGCTGGGTTCCAGTCTAATGCTTGTTTACAGATTTCGTTTCCGCCCCTACGTAGAGTGTGGCCGACCCAGCCCCACTTCCGATTCCGAATTTCTGTTGCTATCGGCCTCTGGTGACAACGACGATGGAGCTCGTTGTTTGAGATCCAGTTGTGAGGCCACCAGGCCCGAATTATATACCGCAGGCATCTGTTAATGAACACCTGCAGCCTTTGAGTGTTCTCCACTGATACACACCATGTTTCACTAGCGTATAACAGCACAGATTTCACGTTAGAGTTGAAAATTCGTATTTTGGTGCGTTCACTTATCTGCTTGTTTTTCCAGATATTTCTTAAACACGCAAAGGCAGCCCTTGCTTTCTTGATCCGTGCGCCTATGTCGATCTTGGTACCGCCGTCTGACGCCATTTGGCTACCAAGATATTGGAAGCTTTCAACATTCTCCACTGGTTGCCCGGCTACTGTGAAAGTTGAAGGAGTCACCGTGTTTACATCCAACGATTTGGTTTTGTTGACGTTGATGACTAAACCTGCTGAAGAGGAGCGCTCGGCAAGGTCGTTGAGCTTACTCTGCATATCAGAGCGCCGTTGCGCGAGGAGTGCAACATCATCCGCCAATTCGAAGTCATTTAGGTGCTCCATGGTTATAGGCTGCCATAACAGCCCGCGGTTTGGTTCACGGTCAATCGCATCTACCAGAATCTCGTCGATTACGATGAGGAACAGTACCGGCGATAGAATACATCCTTGCCTCACACCAGCCACGACCCGGATAGGGTCGGACAAGACCCCATTGTGCAGCACTCTACACGAGAAGGCCTCGTACGTGCCTCGATGAGGCCGATGATTTTCTCAGGAACTCCCTTGCGTCTCAGGGCGCCCCACATATTCTCGTGATTGAGACGGTCGAAAGCTTTTTCGTAGTCAATGAATACCAAGTCTCTAGCAGTGATGGAGCTTCGGTATTGACGCGTGTTATACGTCGGATTCTGGGCAGATCATGCCGAGGTGGTGATGGCCTGGCTGGCACTTGAAAAAGTTGTTCGAAGTGCTCGAACCAGCGTTTCAGCTGGTCAGTTGGGTCGGTCAATAACTGATCATTCGCGTCTTTCACAGGCATCGTTGCATTCATCTTCGCCCTGCTTAAGCGTCGTGAGATATCATAGAGGAGGCGAATGTCCCCGGTTGCGGCGGCTCCCTCTCCTTCGTCGGCCAGAGAGTCTGCCCACGCTCGCTTGTCCCGTCGACATGAGCGTTTTACTTCCTTCTCAGACGAGTTTTGTTGACGGGCTAAGACTTTGGCTCTTCTGGTTTTTGATCGCTCTATCGCGGCTTTGGCTTCTCTTCGCTCCTCTATCTTCCTCCAGGTCTCATCGGTAATCCATTGTTTTCTCTGGGTGCGCAGTTCGCCCAGATTGTTCTCGCTGGTGGCGATGAATGCATTTTTGACGGCGTTCCATTGGTCTTCCACGCTGCCACCTTCCGGAATATCTGCAGCACGCGTCTCCAGTTCTTCAACGAAGGACCGTTTCACCATGGCATCTTCCAGACGGCGTGTGTTGAATCGTCGTCCAACTCTTTCCTCCTGCCGACGAATCCGCGCAATGCGTAGGCGTATTTCGCCGATGAGGAGGTGGTGATCAGACGCGATATCGGCACTACGTTTATTCTGTACATCAAGAAGGTTCCGTTTCCATTTTCGGCTGATGCAGATGTGGTCGGTTTGATTTTCTGTAAAGCCGTCACGGGAGACCCACGTGACCTAGTGAACCGGTCGATGAGGGAAGAGCGATCCCCGATCACCATACCGTTATTACCACAAAATTCTGCGAACAGCTCTTCGTTTTCTCTCATTTCTCCGAGACCAAGGCGTCCCATAATGCACTCATGGTTCGTGTTGTCGGATCCGATTTTCGCATTGAAGTCGCCCAAACAGATCTTGATATCACCCTTCGGTATTCTATCTACGAGGGCATTGAGTTGACTGTAGAAGTTCTCTTCGTCTTGCAAATCGGCAGCATCGGTTGGCGCATAACATTGGATTATAGTAAGGTTTCGGACCCGTGTTCTAAATCTGGCAACGATTATCCTTTCACTTATAGGTTCCCACTTCATAAGCGCAGAGTGTGCCTGAGCGCTTAGTAGGAAGCCAACTCCGCGATGCTGGGGAGCGTGTTCACCTCGTAAACCAGAGTATAGCAGAACTTGTCCCGACGGCGTTCTGTGTTCTCCAAAGTTTGGCCAACGGACTTCACTCAGTCCCAGGATCTCAAGCTTCATGCGGCGTGCCTCATTGACAAGTTGTGCCAATTTACCCTGCTGGGCTAGGGTTAAAACGTTCCATGTTCCTATTCGTGTCCGTTGTTTCGCGCTAAGAGTCGTCGCCGTAAAATCAGTCCGTATTCTTTCATTATCGGATTCTCGAACAAATTCATGTTTCGGGAACAGTAGGTTGTTGGCCCAAGGTTCCCTATCCACCGGGATGGGGCTGCCATCTTAGGTATAGCTTCCGGGGAATAGCATTTCATACTCAGCCGCTGGATGCCAGAACAGACGCTGTTGGAGCCACACCTCCTTGGTGAACAGACGCTCGATCAGTCGGGTCAAATTTGTTTAAAGTCCCACCCAACACCAGGACTAGGCTAGTGCGCTTTGAGCGGCACACGGTCGCTTTGATAAGGCCTGCTTGGGGACACATGCAGCTTTTTATAGAAGTTCAACAGAGCCCACTGTCGAACCCCACCACATCCTAGGCAGACCCCACAGGACGCACCCTCTCATTCTAGCTGATGTCAGAAGGACAACAGTGCCCAGGCTACACTACCAGCTAAGTAAGCAACCCTTAGCTGGCGGTCAATTGTCATCGGAAGGCCTGTGGAAGCGTGAGTATTGGCACTTGTGAGGACCAGAGCTATGTTAGACGCTCCTTCCCGGATGTCAACTCACCATTTCGTAGCCCAAGGGATTGGTTACATATGAAATTTTTGCTGGCTTTAACAAGAATTGAAATTTTCAATGGCTTATCGTTAAAAATTTTATGTTTCAATGAAATTGGCAAATTTCTGGAGAGTGTCTGAGTCGATTGATAGGTATATAAATCTTCAAAATCCATCGAAAGATAATGGCACTAGTAACGTTCAAAATTTTTCCTTTCAGCGTAACGCTTTCGATTTACAAAATTTTATGTTACACCCAGTATAGTAAAGAAAGACGTAAGTCCTACGTCAAAACAAACAAAAAATATTGCGAAGTAAAGACGAGCTGAATACTTCATTCTTGCAGCAAATACAGTCTTCTAATATTACTATGCTGCGTGCTTACTCACAATATGCATGCTGACACATTTTCAGCTTCATCAATTATCTCGATATCAAAATTTGTATTTTGAGGTGATGTTTTGGATTGTTCTTTCGCTACTTTCTATACAATTTGGATGTGTGAGCATTTGTTTTGGTACTTCGACAAATTTGCACGGTAGTCTATTCTTTGGTGAGAAAAGCAATATGTCATAGCATATTTGATTATGGCACTTTATGGTTTCATATACAATAAATTTTAATTATATGGCATAAAAACCCCACATATTTTGAACATCATTACAAGACAAAAACTAAAAACAATACAACACATTTGGCGGACAGAATCCAAACATTCACTTGTCATAATAAAATATTAATCCTAGGAAGTCCATGTAGTTCATCTGATTCATCGCAGTTCTCATCTCGTCCCGTCATTGAAGAAGTCCGTGGAGAAAAAAACAAAGGTAGAAAAAATCTCCAATATTGAGGTGTGTGGACATTCACTCACCTTCTGGTCCATGTCAACTGACTTGAAGTCTATGTTGGAAGGTTGCAGCAGATGTGCTCGAAAAATTCGTTGAAGCTCCTTGACATAAACCTAATTGGGTCATGTAATCCATATTCGGTGTTCCTGGCATCAAGTCTTAGAAACTCTCGTTATCAACTCCTTTCGCCTTATACCGGACAGACGCATCCATTCAAAGGAGGCGTCGTCTTTCCCCTTTGCTTCATACTGGGTAGATGCGTTAATTCATAGAATCGACTACCCTTTTTCTTTTCTTTGTGCCAAGCAAACGTGTCCATTTCAAGAAGGCATTCTTTTCTCACTTTGTCTTATACTGACCAGATGCGATCATTGAAAGAAAGCTTTACTTTCTTTCATTTTTAATGCAATACACCGGATTGCATGTATTTAAGCAGAATTCAGTTAATATTTCTATGATAATTATTCTAACTGAATTCCGCGGAATGACTTTCGGTAAAAAGGAACATTCCGCGAAATGTCTACAGAAAAAAAGGCGCATTCCGCGAAATGCGTTTCGGAGATTTGGAACATTCCGCGGAATGACCAAGAAAAAAAAATTCGCGATATGCTTCTCGGCGAAATAGTATGCCAAATGTCCAATTCGACCAAACGTCCTATTTGGCCAAATGTCCTATTCAGCAAAATGTCCTATTCGGCCAAATGTCCTATTCGGCCAAATGTCCCAAGTATGTAGAAATTACCATCACCACCCAGGGCATTCATATTCTAAAATTCAATAGTGATAGATAACACTTCATCCAAATTAGTTCTCCATGGAAGGTCAAAAACATTATCTTGTACGAAAATGTTTTCAACCCGTATATTGTTCTGGGTATTCGATTATTTTTCATCAGACTAAACGTTAGCTTAAATTTACTACACACGAAAACCCCTTCGAGACGTGAATGTTGGATACTCAGCGAACTAAACTAAACAGTTACACAATATGACAACAATTTGCAATTTCAAAATTATAACAAAAATTCAAATCTATCCATGACAAAAACAATTATATGAACATGTTCAAATATGAACTATAATGTATGTTCAAATAGACGAGGACTTGCACATAGACCATTAGCGCGGATTCGATAACTGACGTGTCCGTTTCAAGTCGTGTAACGATAATGCGTTTATCAGATTTCATTTATCCAATCAAAGTGGACGAACGTTCCAAAATACAGCTTATCATGGCATGGCGAGCAACGGTTTTGGCCATTGGTGGACCGCTGCTGATGAGTAGAGACAGCGGTTATCTAAGCCACAAGTGATCTCAAGCTCAAACAATCAAAATTCAATACATTATTAATGAGTTGGAAGTGACGTGCTGCGGGTTATTTTTTGTTGACTGCTTTGTTATGGAGATATGTGAAGTTTAATTAATAAGCTGACAATTGGAGCAAGCAGACGATATTGGGAAATGGTAACTTCTATTCGTAATTAATCTATTGAAATGTTGTTCAAAAAAAGTTTCTTCATAATGAAGTTTCCATTTTTAGTAAAATTGTTCAACTGTTACTTTTGATTAATTGTTGTTATAAATTTGACAATACTTCCATTACTGTGTACCTATTATTTGTTGGAGTGGTAAAAAGGGTTGTGTGAACAATAAAACAACAACAGAACAAATTCTCTATTGTTAAAACATAATTTTTAATTCTCCGTTTTTTTTCGTTGTGTTTCCAACTTATGTGACAGGTTTAAGTTAGGCTAACTGAAACAAATGTATCGTTCGTTTCGGTGCTAAAATCAAGTGGAATCATAAATGAAGAACGAAGCATAATAGAATCAAAGTGGAAATAATGTTAACTAAGAAAGTTTTTCACAAATCTTTGCATCTACAGGAAAATTGTGAAGTAAAAGTCGAATTAAATGAGTTCATCTTTGGGTTCTGGTGCCAAATGTAAAGTCAAACGACTATGTGCGGGACCGTGCATCGACCTGGGATTTGGGAAGCAAGATAAAAGAAAGCAAATGAGGTGACGACTAAATACCCTTCCAACAAATAAAAAACGTTGTTCGAAATGGTGATTTTCTTACTTTTCGCGAATAATTAAGTTCGTTGAAGTCTTGGGTATTGATCTGTTGATCTTTGATCTTAGCTCTATCACTTCAGTCTGACTTGTGGAAGAGACCAAAGTCGTTTCAATTATAAACCCGCATTGTTGTGTGAAGTTCATTAGTTAACTTAATACTTATACTAACGGTATTGCTTCTTCTTCTTATTGGCATTACATCCCCACACTGGGACAGAGCCGCCTCACAGCTTAGTGTTCATTAAGCACTTCCACAGTTATTAACTGCGAGGTTTCTAAGCCAGGTTACCATTTTTGCATTCGTATATCATGAGGCTAACACGATGATACTTTCATGCCCAGGGATGTCGAGACAATTTCCAATCCGAAAATTTCCTAGACCGGCACCGGGAATCGAACCCAGCCACGGTATTGCTATTTTTACTTATTTTTGTTTTTACCCCGAAATTACTCTGCACTCGCTTGAAAATCCACTTTTTTCATGCCAGTATCCTAACGAAACAAGGTTTGGAAGTGGATATTAGCATTTTTATGTCATTATAAAATGCGTTAACTTCACGCAAATGTAATATACTCATTAATCAAATTTGAATTTCAAAACCACTGGTGCACATACGAACTAATATGTCTACGTTTGTTTTACTTCCATGCGCTTCGTTCTCAAAATGCGTCAGTTTGGCCATGTTCAATCTCGCAAGTTGAAATCAGCAATTAATCAAAGGTAAACAAGTGTATTAATGCACAGATCATGCAAAATACAAAATAGTGCACAGACGCCTCTTTGGCGCGAAGAATGTTGATATTGAAAATTAATCAACAATGTTGCACATAAGTGCTTCGAAACGAAAACAGTGACATGAAACAATCATCTAATTAAGTTGATTCAATCTGTTGGACCAGCGATACAATTTCGAAAAAAAGAAAAATGTTTTACATATAGCAAACAAAGTGTTTGTTTTAACTCAAGTCCGCGCGCTGCACCACTCGACACATTTCGATGTTTACGATTCATTAGGCTCGCTGCTCGTCACTTGTTGGTCGTTCGAGTCACTCATAATTCGCAACGTCGTCATCGTGCAAAGTGAAAACGCCCGCCACTGGATAGGACTGAAACGGAACCGCAGCAACAAACCAGTAGCACCAGTTGTTCTGTTTTCGCTTTTCTCACCTACTATTTGAAGCACCCTCCGGCGGCGGGCGGCAGCGAATAGTCCACCCTTCCTCGGGTTTTCTTCCGCCACAAAACGAAAACCCTACTGGTGAGTAAACGTGAGGAAATTTTCACCATCGCGGGCGTGAGTAAGGTTGGGGGTAAATATTTCTAAAAAGTAAGTTTGAGACCGAAATCTTTTAATTATAGATATTTAGGGATACCAGATGATATCAAAAGGATTGCCAAGCATGCTTATGTAAACTATGTAGCTGGAATAAAGTAGATTTTTTCGACCATCAGCATAGTTTTAAAAGTCATGGTTTTACAAGGAATACGGATGAAACCGTTTTGAACAAAATTTAAACTTCATATTCTGAACACTCGTAACGTGAAGATTTATCTTGTAAAAATAAACGAACTGTCTCTGCATACGCTACTGCTCCACATCGTGAGCATCTATCGCGTAAGAGGCCACTCGTCATCCGTGGACAAGAGAACGTCACCGCAGCAGTGTGGAAGGCATGATTTACTTGTTGCAATGCATGTCGCTTTTCTTCCTTTCGTGTGTGGTCATTCTTCACATACTGCTCGTAGCAGGGAAAAATAGTTACAACCACTCGTTGGGGATGGTACCTACCGGTTTATCGCCATACATGCATCAATGTAATTGAAGCACCTTTTGGTTTATGACTGGGGAACAATCACGCGGAGCGTGGTCCCGGAGAAGGACTTTCGAACCACTTGGCGCTTGACGGTACATGGATGTTTCCATTCATTTGTGAAAGCGATTGACAGCTACTTTGTCGAATTGGTTTGTTACATTGAAGCTATCAATTATTGTTCATGCGGAGAGAGTGATAGTTCTGTTACCTGTTACCTCACATGTATATAGTAATGTGAAAGGGGAGGTAACCTTTCGTCAGTTTCCCGTTGCTGTATGTTTTACTCGGCCCATGGTCACATTCGGATCGTTCTCGAAAGCTAGTCTACCCGGACAAAGGTTTATCAAAAATAATATTTATACATTTGGCCGAATAGGACATTTGGTCGAATAGGACATTTGGCCGAATAGGACATTTGGCCGAATAGGACATTTGGCCGAATAGGACATTTGGGCGAATAGGAAATTTGGGCGAATCGGACATTTGACCGAATAGGACATTTGACCGAATAGGACATTTGGTCGAATAGGACATTTAGGCGAATGAGACATTTGGCCGAATAGGCCATTTGGCCGAATAAGACATTTGGCCGAGTAGGACATTTGGCCGTATAGGACATTTGGCCGAATAGGACATTTGGCCGAATAGGACATTTGACCGAATAGGACATTTGAGCGAATAGGACATTTGGGCGTATAGGAAATTTGGGCGAATCGGACATTTGAACGAATAGGACATTTGACCGAATAGGACATTTGGTCGAATAGGACATTTAGGCGAATGAGACATTTGGCCGAATAGGACATTTGGCCGAATAAGACATTTGGCCGAGTAGGACATTTGGCCGATAAGGACATTTGGTCGAATGAGACATTTGGCCGAATAGGACATTTGGCCGAATAGGACATTTGGCCGAATAGGACATTTGACCGAATAGGACATTTGGCTAGACCTGTGCGCCGCCGCGCTACGCCGCCGCGCTACGCCGCCGCGCTACGCCGCCGCCGCCGACACGTATTGCCGTACGCCGACGCTGGTCAAGGTGTCGGCGGCGCGTCATACGCCGGGTGGATCCACGCCGCCGAATTTCGTACTTCATGCCGATGATTGGCCAACACAAAAATCACAGTATGCAGCGCGTTTGCATACGAGCACGTGGCTGTCTTTCTTGTAAATGAC